>NW_019213230.1:128679-207400 GCF_002532875.2 Varroa jacobsoni | reverse complement strand
GTTAGTGGTCCACCTGCAGGGAACACGATACCGATAGAGGATTGGACACCTGAAAAGAATACGGTGCCTGGGGAGAACATCGCGTATGTGAAGACTGCAACTCCTGTTGGAAATGAAATACTCGTAAAAAACATGGTTTCAGTAAAAAGTAGGACACCTTGTAAGCATACGAAGTTTGTAGAAAAGGCCACATCTCCGGGAACGCGTGCAGATATTAATGTACCTTCGAAGAAAACATCTCCAATAAAAAATTCAACTCCAGTGGAAGCCGCAGCACCTGCGCCGTCTGTTAGCGCTGCTGTGATCGATATAAACAGCAGCCCTATAAATGCGCAGTCAATTCCTCGAAATGCTGTGATCCCTACCCCAAGAGCCACCAACATAACGTTACCTTCAAAACCCCTTCAAAATAAGCTCAAAGTTACCTCATTTGGTTCATCGTCGTCTCCTTTGAAATCAGCAGAGAGCGTTATACCCAAAAATGACGAGGTTAGTTATAAACGAAAAATCTGCAGTTGATCGAAATATTGGTGTCAGATAAATAGCAATGGTATTATTAATAATAACACTATTATATTTTTCCCTATAATCTAACCTATGGTAGTTGTTAACAGCTCGAGTTCGGTTAACCTCATATTATTTATATTCATTTTGCATAGCCGGATCACAGCCATCATATAGTCGAAGCTGTAGTTCGTAGCCTAGTGAATGCGGTGCTGGTCGAAGAGGAAGAACGGTTGGCCCGAGAACGAGGCGTATATTCAACGCGGAATCCGTTCGCCTCTACAGAATTGCAAAGATACCTCAAAGGCAACCGAAACCTCAAGGTAAAATGTGTAGCCTTGGCCGAAACTTATTTTAAAACAGAAATACTGATCGGCAAGGATACTGCATTTATACTTTATTTATAAAGTAAAGGTGAAGTTTATATATAAACTTCACCATAATTCACTTTTTTATAATTATAGGAAATTATATGGTACATATAACAAAAATGCAAATACCGATTTGTATTTGAGCTTCCAGACTTTAGATATTATTTCAAATTAGTTATTAGGGGAGCTAAACGTGGGTCAAGTTAGTTTAATTTATAAATCACGTAGCTGAAATGTCTAATCTAACATGTGTCAACATGGCCACAACTTCTTTATGCCCAAATAGATGACTTTTCTGGGCTTAGTGGCGCCGAACCTCGACGCAGCGATTTCTCCTAAAAGGGCTGTAGTATCAGTACTTGGTACGGAAACTGTCCTGCTAAAGACCGTTCTGGCTAGCAGTCCCTCAGCAACAAAGGGTGCGCTTACTTCAGATTTACCTGCCCTTACAAGCAGCGATTCCGCGAATCCAAGCTGTTCAACGACACTGTCTTCGCACACGTGCTCTGCGAAACAGACAAAGCCTCGAAAGCCGAAAGCCATTAAAGCGATCGTTGACGGTTCATCAAACACAGAGGGTGCTTCAACGTGCCCCGCCGTTTCGCCTATTACTAGAAACCTAACGACCTCATCTGTGCCAGCTGTTGCCGAAAAGGCAAAATCTCAAAAAAGGAAGACCTTAAAATCCATCGCTGGCAAACCACCAGTTATAGAAGGTAAAAAAGGAACTGCCGTTATAGGTTCAGGTTCCACAAGCAGCGCTCCTTCAATCACTAACCCCAGAGCAGCACTGTCATTTATTCCGGCTTCTGCTGTTACTGACAAAGCGAATTTCCAGAAACAGAATGTTTTGAAACCCCAGCTTGTCCCTCCTCTTAGGCTTAAGATACCCCCGTCTTGCGTAAAACTACCTACTTCTTTTGGAGATTCCGAACGAACCTGTAATTCGGAGGCAGCAACGTCCATAGAAGCCGCCCCCGAGGGTTTATGTCAACATTCGTCTGTCAAGAATAACTTTCCGCACGCATACAAGCTGGTTGACCACTCTAACGACCTTGAGTACGTATTAGCGTTCACTATTTGTATCAAAAATGCTGTACAGTAGGGCAGGTATTTTCAGCTTAATACCGATGAGGTCACATTACGCAAGTGCTAAGACGTTGTGACTTTATTGGAACTACAGACATTTACAATTTTTTGAAATAATTATATCATTGTCTATTTACGGCGGCACACGGAACATAAGACGTTGGCCGCACCTGTTCATGAAATATAATACTAATCTAATTAATATATTTCCCAATTCCAATACACAGATTCATGCAAGCATTAGAATTATCCCGAATGCTAGTAGTGCCTGTTACGCTTCATTGATATTTTTATGTTGCTGTTAAAAACGCATGAAATTAGATACGGTGATAATGAGCCTCGCCAGCGATCTATGATGCATCGAGTGAAGACTATTCCAATCTGTGGTACGGCCATTTCGGACAATGTAGTAGGAACATCGCAAAATCCTAAAGCGCCCGACGAGGAGCTGGTGCCTGTCGTTCTTCACACAAGTGATGCACGGAAGTCTAAGTCATGGGACGATGAAAAGGCCTCGCGTCTTCTTCGTCAATCTCTACTTGTCATTGAAAGGGGTTCACGAATAGCGGTGACGAAGTACCAACAGGATTTCGCAAGTCTCTCGTTAACGCTTAACTCAATTCTATATGCGGCCTCGGCAGTTGTAACGTCGGATGAAATCGTTCGGCAGAGTGAACATCGACGAACGCAGCTTCTAAATACGATTGCTGCCGTTGCTAATGAGGATCATGGAAATAGAGACAACATCAACAACCTGCAGCGGAAAAAGAGATTGCTACCTGATGCAGTGCTGTCGGAGAAGCAGTCTCCATCGGAGCCTGTCCTTAAGTGGCCCAAAGTCCTCGGCGGTAACGATTCGAGTGACTCGATTACGAAAGTACAAGAACAACAAACGGCTATACTACAAAACAATAAGGTAGCATTTTATTTCCACATAAAATTATGATTAAATATTTTTTTTTAATAGATAGAGCTAGTCGTTTTTTTTAGAGTTGTGTAGGTTAGTTTATTCTTTTCCTTGTACAAAATATTCATTATACTATATATTAGTTTATTTTAATTTTAATTATCTCCATGTCCATCCTACATTTTTTCCTTGTAGACTGTCAGCAAAACCGGTCTGCCGTTATCGCCACATTCATTGTCTTCATCCTTAGCAACTTCGAATATGACGCGTCGAGGTCGAACTGTCAAACGCAACTCGCGCTTAGCTGACTATCTGGTTGGGGAGTGCATCATGAAAAAATATGAGGCCGAGGCCGAGCAACGGGCCCGTGCACGAAATCGTCAAGTCGAAATGGAGTATGCGCGACAGTGGCACCAATTAAGAAGTCAGCTCACAATGGCGCCAACGCTACATAGTGACAATAGGACTCAACAAAAACGAATGGCGAGTGGTTACGGCATTAAGGTCACAGAGCTGCCTCTGGTTCCTGGTGAAAGCGAAGGGCATGCCTTAGCCGAAGGTATTGGATCCTTCACTTTGTATGATGGTGACCGTAGCGACGCTGATGATGAAATCACTAAAAACCGATTCGATAAAGATATCGGTCGTGCACCAGAACAAGTCCTTCTGCCGCAGAAGGGGACTGACCAATACCGGGAGGACGCTGGGAGCCGTGTGGGGGAGTTCAGTGACGAAGCAACCGCTGTAAACAGTAGCAGTGAAAATTACGGAAAAACCATCGCACCTGTGAGGTTCCCTGTAAACACTTTCCTGCTGAAATTGAAATCACGAAATATGAGTAGGTCGAAATCTGCCAGCCTCGATATATCGGAAAAAGCAAATGTGGGGTTGCCTGAACAAATGAGGCGCCAAACAGCCCCTTGGCAACAAAAACTTGTTGCCGGGAAACAGATAGCTAATTGTCAACGAATGCATGAAATTATTCTCGACGGGGGGACCGGTCCGGACTTGCCCAGGGACATTAAGAATAGTAAAGTGATCATTCATCCGGATGTGGTAGGTATGGTACAGTGTGACTTGTAACTAACATATGACGTACTTAATAGAATTCGTGTTTTGAGCACGTTCGTTGCTGACAGCAGATTGGAACCTCGCTTTGTGCGAGTAGTTGAAGCTAGTATGGTTTATTTAGCTGGGTAAGTCTACGCGTCTGAATGTAGACAACCCTTGTAGGTAATTCAGCGGTTTGTTTACGTGTTTTTTTTTCTATCTCTTTATTTAGAATGATGTAACCGCTGAAGAAATAAAGGCCCTTGAAGAGCTTAACAATCTTCTGTACAACAAACCTGGCGTTGTAGGAGCTGAAGAACTCCTACATGACTTCCGGAAATCGTTCTGCATTGAGGTGCGCAACCAGATCCAATTATTGCGCTATAAAAAGCTGCTTATGTGGAAAAACCAACGTCTGAAGCTGGTAAGTACATTGCATCTTTCGGATATACTATCGCTAACCTGATCTAAACTCATTTATGTACGTACTATCGTTGTTGTACTAGCTACACTATTCCGAGCATGAAAATTATTATCCAAATCGAGTAAACTAGATTGCTACATAAACTGCTTTATTTCGCAAATTACGCGATATCCGATGGTCAAACGATGGCTGTTGCAAGGTGAATTCTATGGATAAGCAGACCGTGAGGAGAAATTATCAATCAGAGGGGTCCAGAAATGTAGCAGGCCATTGATAGACGAAAAAGTCAACTGACCGATATAACATATGACAGGGCTGTACGATGTACGAGAACTATACCAAAGCTTAAAGATGTCGTCTCAGAATGAGCTGTGCTATTTCGACATTTTGTCACGAAGATGACAACACCGGTAAAAGTTCGGGGGAAAAGCGATAGCAAGGATACTGGAACGAATGCAAGAAAGAACGGATGTTTAACCAGACTTGTGCGTATTCGTGCGGGAACAGGACGATGAATACAAAGCACATTTGCATGTAAATGTACGTATAGCAAAAAATTTCTTGTGCAGGTTAATTCATATATGTGTATACGATGCCAGCAATACGTTGGAACTACTTTGGCGGGCATTGTCGTATTGTGTATGCTTCTATCTTCTTTTTGTCATAGAGGAAAAGTGTTTATTCGAGAGAGAAACTACAAACTCATCATGGTAGAGATAAGAGGAATCTCTTGTCCTAACGGAAGACGAGCCTATTCGGCGATGTAATTAGTTATTCAATCATCCTAGACAACGTAAACCTTGACAGGTTAGCGAAGCTGATTTAGCTTTAATAGCAAAAGTCAAAGAGCTTGGGGTCAAAACACACATAAAGCATTACATACATTATTATGAAACGTCCTCAATAGATTTCGCAGATGGCTTACATTAAGTTATGGGTAAATTTGGAGCGCCGAAGGAAGAGTATGAAATTCGCAAATTTACTATAAAAAATATTGTTTAGGATTCCAGAAAGATGTTAAGTAATATTGGAGTCGGTATCATCTGGTAGGTAGACAAATATTTTAGGACAATATTTTTTCAATTAGTACAACACAATCGCTAACAGGGCGGTAACGTGTAATGATCGTTTGGCTCGCAAATGTACCCTAATTTCTAATTAATTACTTTTTTTTTGTTATTTAGATCAATGTGTCTGAGACAGGAAAGTAGTCGCATATTCTTATATTTTTACACAAACGTTTTAGAAATATTTTCTTTAGGGTTCGTTTCATGTGTGTAATGATAACAATGATCGTCTTTTTTACTTTACAGAAAAAGGCCGAATTGACAAAACGATCTTTACAAAATTATCGCAAACGTTCGATGCTAATAAGAGCTATTCGTAACACTGTATCAGAAAGTTTTCCCCACCGAGGATTACCTGCTGACCGGTTGCCTGAAGAAATCTACGAGGTTACACTACCCCAAGGCTCACAAGAAATTCATTCAAAGGGATCATCACAGGTGCGAAAGCAGCAGCAGCAGCAGCATCAGCAGCAGCAGTGGCAACGGCAACAACAGTGCCGACAAAAAAAACTACAAAATCTGCAACCGCTTCAGTCAAAGGAATCTTATTTGGCAGATCCGCCGACGAAGAGACCCAAATCCGTTAATTCGCCGGCTTCACAGAGGACCACTCCTATGCCAAAACCGCGCAGTTCGAATGTTCTGGCGTTGCTACCTGAATCCAATAGTTTTAGTCATCTGAAGATCCTTGCCCCGTCTCAACCTGGCTATGCTTCGGACCCTCAGATATCTTCAAGAGGTTCGTTAAGTTCGGTTCAGTCTCCCCCCATTGTCCCAGCTGTCCCCTGTATAACTAATGCACCCCACGCAAACGTTCGACATGTGATCTTATCACCCCCACAATCGTGTCGGCCACCACCTACACTTATAGTACATCAGCCGTCACCGCGGTTAATTCATCCGGGAACATCGTCACTGAGATTGCCGTCGTCAACGAATCCTGTCGTGCCGATCTCTCCAATCATTCCTGCTGGACAAATTTTCTTGGTAGGTTGCGATCAGTATAGATAGGTGTATGCGATCACACGGCTATGCCATAGCCTCATATGTGAACACGTCAAGCTTAACTGGTTCAACAGCGTTTAACAACATAGTTCGAAGTTATGATAGTTATAATAGTTATACCAACTATTTACTAAGCATTAAAGAATTTTGTCGACAATGAAAACAGATGTCGTAGAAAAGTTTCCATTAGTATCTATGCAAATATTACTTCAAATAGCGGGAGTGATCCGGTTGACTCTACAGCATTAAGTTGATTATTGGACGCTATGGATACGGAGCAGTCTGAAAATAAAACAATTATGTTGCATTAGGTGTCGATTATATGCTATTGTAGCTTTATAGGTACTCAGACGTGCTTACTTTGTTTTCATTCATTTCTTTCATTTTTCGATGTTTATAGATGATGTCTCCAGTTGCCAAGCAAGAGCAAACTATCGACGAAGTGGCTGTTGTAGATGTACATAATTCAGATTCTCCGTCGTCTACTTCCATTTCGAACCCTATGAGGGCAGTGGTGACGAAGTCAGTGCTGCCTAGACAGGAGCCTATGTTGGTTAAAGCAGTCGATGCATCGTTTAGTTCAGCACAGCATCCGCGTCTCATCAAGAAATTTCTCCGCATAGGACAAGCAGGCTCTTCCGCCATAACAGCACTCGAGGCTGCGGCTGCTCCTATTGCCACAACTTCTGTAGGTTCTGTATCGATGCCACTGAGCGGCGAGTTCAATCGACCTATTCAACGGGTTCGAGGCGTGAGCCCTCGCAGGTATAGTCATTTACCGACGCTTCGCGCTCTTTCGCCTTTTCCCAGTAACACAAATGTTACATTCGCTAATCCATTACGCGGCGGCGCTCCGATAATTACGCCAATAAAGCGGCACATTAGCAATTCAACAGTGAACGGCGCCAATCGAACTGACGTAATCGAGACCGTCGGCTTGACGGTTCCTCAGCATACGCAGCTGTCGAAACTTGCGAAATCGCAGAACGCCAGTGATCAAACAAGGTCAGCCACTAGTCCAATAGACATAGCAGGTGGTACGATTGTAGGAAAGCGACGCAGTGATAAGTCTTTCGTTACATTCACTGATCAAAATGGCACAACCGTCGCGACAACTTTATTCGAACTAGATGGTTCCATGAAGACGCTGGCACGTTCGACACCGGCTTCGGCGGACGAGTTGTGTCCACCTTCTATTAACGGAGGCGCTCAGTTAGAGCTGCAGGAGCAACAAAATCGTCAGGAACTAATTGAGTCCACTGTAGTTACCACAGTTTCTGCTTTACGGACTGACACAAGGCATAGGCCAGTTACGTTCGTCCGGAGATATTCACGATCACCTTTGTCTCCGTTCGCTGTACGTACCATATCTCTCCCTAACACTGCCAGGTTGCCGGACTATATACAACTGGTAGCCGCTAACGCAGGGCCAGTAGAAACAACATGTTCCAGTTTGAAGCAAAACATTCTGCGCAATTGTAACGTCACGCCAATCGATTTGGCGGCCGCGAATACAACCCTTTCATCCGCCAGTTTAGGTAGTGAAACGAACGCGAATGCGCGCGAAAAGGACGAAACTTTGACTGGAATCTAAGAGAGAGAGAGAGTACACCGCAATGAGCGGAAGATGTTAACAGTCAGGAAAGTTAAAGGTTTGTAATGGTCGTAAAAATGATCTCTCTCCATGTTATTGTCGCTATTGCGTCACGACCAAGTAGTCTTTGAAGAAGTTTTCGCGAACGAACTTCGTATAGTGTGTGTGTGTGTACGTTTGTATAAGTTAGAAGTTGTGAGCACATGTATTAATAAGGTCCATTGGGCAATATCGACTGGCGAACGTTTAGAAAATAGTAGACGGAATAAGAATTATCATGTGGGAGATTGGATAACGTGTACATATAAATAGATTGTTTACGAGTACGTCATGCATCAGTATGTACTATAGACAGTGATGTTGACGAAAATATGGTTTTTATTGTTAGAAAAAAGACGTTCTGTTTAATCGAACGACAATATATAATAGAATGTTATTTGTTCTGTTAACGGAGTTCACACGTCTAGTTAATGTTGCATTGGGCAGACGGGTGCTTGAACAAACATATGTATAACCCAAAGCCTTTCATATATAACTGTTGATCTGTTTGTCTGTATGCAATGAATAATTACAATAGTTGAACGAAAGAAATTGTATGTTAATCTAAAAAAGATCATTGCTGAGTGTTTGTGGCGAACGAAATCAGTATATATACCACGATGAGACTTCATATGAATCCGGTCGTAGCTGGTCAAAGAAAGCACAAAATTTCTCTCTGCTGAGGCCTGTGTCTCAGGACAGCTGGACTACCAACACAATGTCTCTGACATTGACTCCAGTTGCTTAATCGTAGTTAGACGCTGTGGTACGTTTTTTTTTGTCAGATTCGATTACCTTCAGAAAGTCAGAACTTCATTGCTTGAGTCGTTAGTCAGAAAAAATTCTGTGTGTTAAACTGCAAACTACCGTAGCTCAGCGCCTTATTATGACAGTAGACAACAAAACGCACATTGCACTTCGACAGAAGACTACTATTCTATAAGTTACCGCGCAAAACTCCGATGGGTTGTTGTCATGTAGAGAAATGGAGCTGCTTTGTAAAAAGACATGTTAATGTTAAATAAATGAGTACTATGTTGATACGTTTATCCTGACACAGAAACATTAGTATATAATAACAATAGTAATTGTTATTATTGATTCCATTCAACTATAGAAGTCGACGTACATGAGTTACATGACAATTTAGGGGTGACTTGTGGTTCCAGCATGCGAGTCGTCAATCGTATGACTAGACATTGTTGTGTGGTTCTTTTGCTTAGGATAGTGGTACGGAGTACAAAGCAAAGCAGAGTCAGTAAGTAAAATCAAAGTCAGCGTTTCTAGTGCCGCATAGGCTTGGAAATTTGGCAAATGATGGCCCGAAATAGGGGAACTGTAGCGCAAGATACCCGTTGAATCTATATTCAACGGGTATCTTGCGTTTCATAGAGATATTCCGCTTTACGATTCTACTCTAGCCGATGCAACTTAGCGGCGCAATTCTAATTTCCTCTCGTCGATGGTTATGAAGTTGTGGTACTGTCCCTTTTCGTATAGTTCAAGCGGCCTGCAATAGTCATTGCGTTACCTTTAGTTACGTACGGACAAAGCAATAAAAGATACGTCAATTGAACATTTCACTGGCAAACAAACGGACGGTATGACAAGGCGGGTAAAAAAAAGTTTTTCCAATTAAATCTAAAGGATTTTCCTGATATAAAATGAGAAGACTACTAGCACCGACGGCTCGTTTCTCTAAAAATACTGTACCCCACCTTCAGCTCTATACGAACCAAGCTAATAACGATTTGGCAAAAAACTATGATCAATAGACGTCCTCTACGGAATCTCTAGCGAAATCAGCATTTTCACGAAAATGTAGCTTGGTGTACTACGGTAGGAGCTGACGTCAGTAGCTTAATTCTGTTGCCAAAAATGAGAATAGGTATAGGCTTGTCAAACCTCAAGAGTCCTGGAACACTACCGGGAATTGGTACGGTTTCAAGCGTAATCTTATAATGCTCAAAAATCTTGCTCAAGGGTGTTAGAGCATTATGGAAGATTAACAGTTTCGATAGGATTCGATTACTGCGTAGTAATATAATGAGTATGAGCGAATACCGCGTAGAGGCTTCAACTGTCACTTTTATTTTGTGTGAGGTCAGGTGTCGTCCTGCAATAGGAGTGATTTGCTTCTGCTCAATCATTTTGGCTGCTTAATGCAGAATTTTTCATCATCTCTAATGGCCGTAGTTGTAATTAGGACTCATCGAGATGCAGCGGGTAATACGTACGTTAAACTACTAGACAGACATAGTGATATACGGAGTTCAGTCGTTCGTAAGCAGTACAATAATCGCAGACAATCACATCAGTGGATGTATGGAATCAGATCGATGGCACATCACCAACCGTATGTACAGTTGCAAAATCCTGAGTGATGTCCGATCGGTTCAAGTTTATAGGCACAATATTGTGATTGTCTGCGATCATTGTAGACGATCCATTTGTCATCACATGTCACAGTTCGATATAAGAATGGGTCACTATTATAACGCAACAGCAAAGACAAGCAAGTCCCTCCTCGTTTATTCTTGATCCTCGTTCAAACCATGAGGTACCCATTCATCAGTTTCTTCGACTTCACTAATTTAACCTCGGTTTTTTTCATATACACCGTAGTGTTAGGCCCATGAACTTTCAGGCGGGTCTGCTATTTATCTTTCCAGACAGTAAAGATCGACTCACCACATAAAACAAATACGAGCCCTGTTCGTCTAATTCGAATCAGAACATTGTCAGATCTCGACATCACTTATTAGTTAGGAAGATACGTTTCACTGGCGAATTTCTTGGCGCCGAAAATTGTCACTATAAACCTTGGCTTTGTAGTACTTCTACGTGCTACGACCCCCGAATTGACTGGCCTCCCGGCTTCAGCGGTTCGCCTGTTATTGTAGTTATGGCGCACAACTGCAATTCTTTCGAGCAGCATCTCATTTTTGTACATGAATTGCATCGAAATGAATTCGTAAATGAATAGCGTTAGAATGTTTCGTGGATCGTGATATATATGTATATATGTCTGTGCTGGGAGAAGGCGTACGCATTAGGTATATTAGAGCATTTTCTTGGCAGCACAGTAACTGTTGCCAATTGCTTCAAGAACCATTAACTCGGGAGGATAAATATAGCAAATCTTATTGCCAACAAAACGGAGCATCTGTACGCTATCATATTCATGTAAAAGCATACCTTTATGAAAAACAAATAAATTGGCCAAAGAGGCCCTATGAAACATCCTACTCCTCTCGCCAACCTGGACTTCTTATGGAACTCCCCTGAAACTGTAATCTACGCCAGAACAGATTGACTTAAACGTTCCGACTGAGCCACTTCGACAACTAAAATGCTCGTTATGGATCAATAGCTCGCCGTTATCAGCAATGTATTGACTAAAACTGTAGTCATTTTTAGCATCTGTGATAAGAGAGAGAATTATATATTTTTTGTAAAGTTTGCAATCCAAATATCAATAGAAAACTGAATTTCAGCACTTCTCCCGAATCAATTGTCATTTAAATTCATTGTCGCTAAGTGATCGTTATCATTATTTCTGATTCTTTGTGCTTAACAGCTCTGATAGTCACATTTTGTCTTGCATTCACGAAAAGAGAAACCTTTGCAAAAAAACTAATTGTCTTCAAATTGACCGCCATCTTTGACACAAGCGCCCAATTGGGACTTTTCACAATAGTTCGCTACTGCATTTAGTTTCAGAGAGCTTGCCCGACCTTTAACGATTGATGGGCGTCTAGTATTTAGCCTGATGAGTCTGAGGCGACAATCTATTGTTGAACTACAATAAGATAGGCTTGTAAATGCTGCATAGCCCATATGACAGCAACGAGTGCAGCTGCCTCATAAAGACGATAAGTAGACCTGCCATATCTGCGGCCGATCTGAACTATAGACGAATTCCAGATGGGTATAGAAGTCCGTAATGATGGCTTACACAGTAAACATTTTGCAAACAATTTTACTTGTTTAAATAACCTGAAAATGCAACTAGTATATCAATAATAAACCAATAGTGAGGACGGCAAATAGAATAAACGTTAGTATGTTAGCTGCACTCAAGACAAAACTGACTAATCTACGTATATCTGCATGACGTGTATCTATAACATGACAGCGAGTTTACAGAGATTTGGTAAATTATGATCCCTTGACGCAACAGGTTGATTTGACTTAGTGGATTAGTCATATAGGAAAAAGCTAGCATATAATTCATACAATCTCTGATATCACTTCACAGGACATCGGGTGATACGTTATATCATCTTGATATCGTTGGAGAGCAATTTCCATTATCCATTGAAAGGTGTTTTTACTATAATCTACTAAGTTAAAGCACCGGTTCGCTGAGGACGGTCCCTTCTACTACTTCTGGTTTCCCTTTTCAATGCAGTAACCGCTCAGGGCACTAAGCAAGTGGTAACAAAAGGCACGACGACAATCTTCATCGTGTCAGCTGCTACCGCAAGAATCAAGCGAACGTAACTCACACCATTAAATACCTTTTGCGAAACGTTTACTTCCATTCTTGATGTAAACACAATATGGAGCTTTCCAATTGAAAACTGCCATCACAAAGTTGCCGAGTTAATCCTTTAGATGAATTTATTACGGAGTTGCGACTTTTAATAGCTTTAAATTAATCTATAATAACAAAAACAATGGCTATTCAGTGGTAGATCTTCATTGCTACGAGCAGATGCTCACAATTATAATTATGTTCGTTGTGGTGGCGTGGTGTTTTACGATAGTATTATAAATGGCATATTGTGGGAGCGACTTGTAGTGTTTTTCTGATCTGATCGAATATCCGATCCAATGGACCTACATCAAACGTTGCTATGTAGATAGAATAGTTACGGTAAATCTTTGTCAGGGGCTTATAGTGGAGAACGGATGCCACATTCATAAGTAAGTAATTTTTGGCTGAGTCTGAGTTCCAGGACCTGCTCGAAATTTTTTGTCCCTAAAGTCACACAGCAAACACAACAAAACTGATCATCTTTCCATTTTTATGGTGAATATAGGAAACAAAGATAGAAATTACTTAATTATGATGTTCGATACACGTGCATGCATATTACAAATATAACTACACGCAATGACTATATGTACGGAGACGAGACGATTCTGGGATCTCACTCCTCTGTGTTTAAGTATCTGCTACCTTCCCCATCCCATCGGCAATAGTTTTTCACAGGCTTGTAAGACGTTCCTAGCTTCAGAAGAGTTTAGTAAGATCCTTGAGTATAGAGTACCATATGTCGGCTTATTCTATTTTTTTCGAAGGCTTCGACAAGTTATCAATTATCGCATGTAAAACAAAGGAGAGACAGTCTATAGAGACAGAAGTTACTTTAGTAGATTTCATCTATGCAGGCAAATTTTTAATATAAAATAAACACTATTAATACTGCATTGTTCTAGCCCAAATAAAACATTTCCTGCTTTCTTCTAAATGCATGCTCATTGATATTATCATCTGATTCTAAACGGCTCAGCCTCAATCAGCGATCAGTTTCACTTTCAGCGATTTATAGGGGTCCATATAGAAGCCGCGCCGCCGTGCTAAATATCAAAAATCTATATTATGAGTTTAAAATTGTGCTCGTTTCTCTTCATTAGGTTAGCAGATAGAAGAATATTCATTGTATTCAGATATATTATGTTTATGTATATTTGTACTATGTAAATTGTCTAAATTGTGGGCTACCAGTAGTGTAATCCATTTGGCATCGAACTATTATATTTCATTGTGGTAGCAGAGGGTGTGCAAAAGCAAATAGATGAAATATCCTAGGACAAGTGTAGGACTTCGAATTCACTTAGCAGTTATACGTTCTGCGCATTGCACCATCTCATACAAGCTAACTTTCTAGGTAGGATGCCGTGATTTTTTTGATTTCTGCTCAAATGCCCGATGTATTTTATTTCGTCAAATAATCTCAGCTCCTACGTAACGTGGTTTGCGGAAATTTTAAATGTAAGCGATTAGAAAACGTGTTACACGTCTTAATTGAAATCTACAAAGGAGAGAAACAACGCATATGGTAAGCTGAACTTGAATAATTGATAGATATTGTGGTGGGGACTGGAAAAGCTAGGGACCTTACAGTCCCCAATTCGTGGTGTCAGATCTGCATTATACCAATAGATGAGGTATATTACTCATATTTTGTCTGAGGCCTACCAATATTGACCATATAGTATTATCAATCAGCTCCAGAGCTCACATTCCATTGCACCATAAACTTATGAAACCTATTTGATTTTCATCTCTCTCGACTTGCAACAACTTTTAACTTACTTTGAAGTTGTCCCATTGTCCAACGTCAAGTGTTTCTTCTCGACTGCCTATAGCAAGCTTGACAGGCGGAGCAAATCGTTGGCAGGATTAGTTAGGTTGATTTATGAGATTACATATTATTTTGGATGATTTTTTCCCTTAATTTCGTTAATAATACTTAATTGCCTATCATGGTTGATCATCATCAAGATTCTTAGCTGCAACCTATTTGATGTGTTTTACTTCTGTTATATTGTTGCGTAATGGTAGACAAAACAATGGTTGTAGTTGTAAGATGGCATTCCTCATTAGAAAAGCTGTCCTGGCAAGAATGTATGATGCTATCGACGCAGTAGGAAACAGTTTATATTCCCCAGTGAGCTTTGGAAATGATATGACGACAAGAGTATACCCAGAAAACGGGTGTCGGTATTTGAAAATGTTTTCTCAAGTAAACTGAAGTATTTTTACAGAAGCAAAGACTTACTCCTAGTTATCAATACGTTGCACACCTTTACCCATATATCCAGCTATATAGAAGCGAGTCTAAAATGAAGTTCCGCTATCTCACGCACGCCTTACGCACGTATTTAGCTAACAGTGTAATTGTATATATTGTAACCTACTATTGCCTTAAACTCGAGTACGCCCATTATAACAACAAAACATTTAATCCGTTCATCGCCGAAACAAGGTAGAGTGTAATAATATAGATTGTATGATAAGACGCCAGTTTCACCATGTTTAGCACATGCTAGCAAAAGTTAGCTTTATTTTGTCGAAGCAGGTAAAATGATTTTGTAGTTAATAACAATAAATGGACCAAGCTTCACTGTCGGCATATCTTTCATGCAAATATACTATTTATTATTCGATAATGCCTGCTTGAAAAGTTGCTATACCACGCGGGTAAATTTCGAATCTTATTTTCTGATTCAATGACACACGCGCGTATGCATGAGTTGTCAAAATGTACTAAAATAGAAACAAGGATAATGGCTTCTCTATTGACACTGCCATGCGCAACGTCAATTCGGATTGTACACGCTAAAAAGCTTTGATGTATCGTTTTAACAAACACATTCGAATTAGGCTTTCAGAGAGATTTTCTAGTTGATGAAGCTAAGTATAGCTAGTGTTATAATAATTATCTGAAAATTCTACTACCGCGGACTCCTTTCTTTCGAATCCGCGGTTCTAAATAATCATAGATCTATTTAGACGGAATAAAGTTAATGTTTTTCTCGTATCCCAGCTCACATAAGCGGATTGTACATGTGTCTGAATGCCATTCTTAGAATATTCAAAATGCATAGGTTTATAGATCGATAACGTACCGTAGTATTTAATGATCTGCAAATTTTATTACTACCATTTTATTTTTTTTGCTCTCATTTAATATTAGAATAAATATCAGCCTTTACCTAAGGTAACAATTGACTCGCGGTGGTTATAGTCTACGAATATTTGAACGGTTTCGTGCCACGTTGGGACGTTACGTAAGTTTCTGTCGACCGAAGTCTAGCTGATAATGCAGCATGTGGTAAACATGGTTGCTCGGGCAAGCCCTATACACTCTGCCTAGCCAAGCGGCCGCTAGATGTGATTCGATTTCCGGCAAATACGTCCGGTCGCCTCTGCCCGATCGTGCCCCGACCTTGTCCTATCTTTACTATACCCCTCAAAGCAACATAGTCAATGGAAGCAAAGCCAGCTGCCAGTTAGTTGCGCACTGAACGCATCTCGAGAAGGGTCCTCCCAGGTCATCTGCCGCCGACAGTCTTGGCAAGTGATATCTGTCTGCCGTAGCGCAGCGTCCTGTGAAATTACATGAACACAAACTAACTCGTCATAACTAAGTAATCAGTGTACGTATTGTAAACCCTTGCGGATACCTTATTAAGCTTACTAGCATCCGGTCTCAGCGTCAAAAAAAACCGAACAGCAACAGCATGCAGATCTTCGTTAAGTCGATCGACGGACAGACGATCTCGTGTGAGGTCGAGGAAGGCTCTTCGTTCGACAAGCTCATGTTACGCCTCGAGTCTATCACACAAGTACCGGTCGATCATATGCGTCTGTCATGGGGCATCTATATCTATGAGAGGGCTTCGCTCCTTGTGTCAGTCCTGGCTGGAAAAACACTTTCGCTGAACGCTAGACTGAAGGCTGGTGGTTTGGGACGCATAAAGCTGGCCCCGGGCCTCCGTACTCTGGCAGAGAAGTACAACGTCAACAAGAAGGTCTGTCGGAAATGCTACGCTCGTCTACCGCCGAAGGCACACAACTGCCGAAAACGCAAGTGTGGACACAGCAACGATCTTCGCCATAAAAAAAAGCTCGCTGAATTGACGTAAAAAAATGAACGTGTAACATAAGATAAATATGCTGAACGGGATAAACCATCGTGCTGCTTTCTCTGTTGTGCCTAACAGAACGAAATGACAATGTGATCATCGCTAGTTGCGACTTCGTTTACTATACGTTCGTAGCCTCTAAATAGTACAACATTTAGCATTTGAGGTGTTATGAATTTTATTCTGGACATCAGCCATCACTCTGGAGTTAGTTTTCCATTGTTTCCGGCTCGATTCAAGCCAACGTCAGCGCGCATAATGGTTCATGGCAGTAAACGAGACGAATCAAAATAGCAAAAATTCGCTCTTAAGTTGCGTTATCATTATTTTATTGATTAACTTCCTGTCTCATTCATTCGTGTTCTATAAAAAAAAAAAGCGAGATGTTTAATTTCTGTCGTCTATGATGTAACAAGCTCACAGATATTTAGAAAATAGTACATTGTATTGTTGAATATAACTTCATTAGTAAATTTTAAATGCTAAAGTGTTCAATACCTATGTTATATCAGATAAGACTGTATAGCAGACAAGATGTATATCATCGTTGGAATCATTTTTATGTCAAAAAAAAAACTGAATAGGGCGATCAGAAATATAATAACGCAATTCAGGGCCATAATACTTTAACGTATTTACACGTTGCGACGAAATCATAATAAATACCTATCTTATATCAAGCTTATCAGCCCCGTTATTATTACTATTATTGAGCTTGTTGAATAATTATTATTACCGTTGTTATTTTTTCAAAGATTCTATTGAACCCGACTGTAGATTTATAAATAAAGTTATATATGGCATTTATTATTCTAGATTTTATTGAGGCATTTTCTTTATAAATTCAAACACCACCTATTTTGAAGTTCAACTCAACGGAAACATAAAGATTTCGTACTGACGTTTAAAACACCTATGCTTCCGAACCAGCGCACAATATATTCTATATAGCACATTCGCTAAAAAAAAAAAGAATATACATAGTCATATATGTACCATAGTTACCAAGGAGAAGTAGATGTCAACAGGAACAGGTCTTAACAATTATTCTAGTATGCTTTGTTTCTATAGCTTTACGTTCAGTGCTTCCATTATGCACTGCTTCAGATGGTCATTAAACGTCGTGTATCCACATCCGATCTCAAAGCTGAATGCATGTTTTGAGTTTTTAGATTCAGACGGCTGGCCCCCTTTACTACAAAATGAGCTATGTGTGTGCCCGGTTTCAGGCACCCGGCTCCATCCCTAACTGTAGTGGACAAGCCTGTACCGTTGTACTGGAGTTGTACTAGACGACGACTCGTTGCGTCCGTAGGGTTTGCACAGCTGGCATTTTAGACAACTTGACAACGAAAGACGTTTCTGTCCCTGATTCAGTTTGTAAATTTTCTTGGAAAGACCTGACCTGATATAGATTAATTAATCGCTGGAGGTTTTAGTTGTATTATCGGTGTACTTCGGCAACTCGGAAGCTCGAGTCCTTACTTACGAAAGGCTTTAGTGCGTTTACACAATCGACGTATGTAGTGTTTGTGTCAGTTACTAAACGGAAGGCATTTGCTTCAGCTATTCGGATATACGTAACACCTTTCGCAAATAGTAAACTCGATGCAGTAGTTATCGTCCCTATATGTAGCATGGCGTCGTAGATAAAACGCCCGTAGGGTAACGGCATACCGGGCTGTTAGACAATTCCCCTTGTTCCACTGCACAGGTTACCGACTTTCTGAAGTATCTAGACAGAATTAGGACCAATTGTATGCTTGGAGGGTAATCGAGCGTCCCTGAGCGGTACCAATGGACAAAGAATAATATCTGAATAGAGTGTAGAGAGGAATATGCCGATGTACTCACTGAGTCAATAGCTTATACCTATATTATAGAGAAACTTGTTTCTATATGTTCACGTTTGCCATAGAATTATAGAAGAAACTCTCTAGGATATTTGCTTAATGTAACGAACTATACGATTAAATACTTACATATGAAATAATTGTCTGACTATAACCATCTGTCGACGCTGATCTTGGTCAACTAGTGTGCAACTATGAATGATATACAGCGTATGGACGTGTTATCGACACTGGCACAATCCAATGCTGGCATAGTCGCAGATGATTGCCTGCAAAACGACGGGAGTACGCATTTCAGTAGAAATGATGATTTCGTAAACACGTTCGACTCATCTGTATCAAACGCTATCAGCATCGAAAAATATAGATGTTATAGCTAGTGCTTTTTTTGTTAGGATTTTGTAGATGGGCTATCACTGAAGTTACTACTCCATATGGTTCGTTCCGGTGGTGCTAATCCGATATTGGTCGTTCGGCAATATCTTCTTCCGGTAGAACTATTGGTTCGTGAGGTGTTTTTTAAATATATATAACTCCATTCTGCAAATGGGTCGAAAGTGCTCCGCTGCATGGTGGATGTCCGTTGTCTCTCTAAATGGATCTACTGACATTTCAAATGAAATGCCGATTCCTCAGTTTGCTAAAGCGAGCGATACAATTGAGGTACGCGAATCAATCAGCCAATCAGGAACACCCGCAGAACGATTACAGTGGTTTCAGTTCTATCTAGCAGAAACCATGCTGTTCATGAATCGTGTACGAGACGAAAGATAACAAACTGTCCAGCCAAAAACAGGCTTGCGCAGGCTTCAAAGGCCTTCTTTAGCAATCTAGGCGTATTCAATAAAACTTCTTTTTCGTTGTGATGGTTGAGGATTAAAGTACTATGCGCAAATTAGACCCTACTGCTGAAGTATTTGTCTGATACCGTTGAACTCTTATCCAATAAGCACGACTTGCCTCAAACGATGTGTGGCCAACTTTTTTCGCCCGTCTTTATGATCTACTTGGGCTACTAAAATGGGCTAGAATTTAAAGAGGACGCAGAACCCCTAAACTGATAAGGTAACTAGCTGACTCGACATAAGCGATTAACCGATGCATGGGATGGAGAGGTTGATCCCGGCTTATCTTGAGCGAGCATTATATACTTCCTTTGCAGGAGCGGTGTGCTATCCAAACAATTACTCCTTTGACCGCGGACATTTGATCTAATTTGTTTGAAATGGTGATCGAGTGGCCAAGTACCTAAAGAAGTCGTTAAATATTTGGTTAGTCCTGAATACGGAGGATGTCTTACTAGAGTCAGACAAAATGAACAGGACCGTGCAGAACCTATATGTAACAAAAATGCAAACCCCGATAATAGAATTTGGCGACCCGAGGCAATCTCCAAACTCTAATTCAGACCCTGAACTTTTAAGTCTGACAGAGAGAAGCCGCGTTGAGGAACGAGACAAATGTGGTAAGTCGCTAATTCCTTTTCATTCATATTAACATTGCTTAGATATGCTGCTTGAAGGAGTGGGCACAACCGACCGTTATCTAGTGATTTTTAAAAATTATGTAAACATATATTCAGAGTGAGCAAATAGCAAAAATCTCCTGATAATGGAGAACCTTTCTCTCACTTCTTTTAAAGTAACAAAAGATACGTATGATATTATTGAAACAAAAGGGGAATACTAATTCTCTTGTTCTATGTCGTAGATAAAAGCCGGTACAACCATTTGAATGACCATAGCCGTTGGATTTAAACAATATGCTGATACTATGATCTTAAAGCATTCTAAACATTTAGCAGTGGTTTTAAGGGGTGCCTGTTAGAAATATGTTTTAAAGTTAAATCTGCTCTGTGTTACAATTTACGCTATTTCACTGTCTTTAAGGGGCTTTTTTGAAAACTGTCTAAATGCGATTGCCTCACCCTAGAATATCTGGCTTATGTATTCGTTAAATGTCGGATTTAAAATTTTCTATTTAACTTAGTAACTTTTTAACTTTGTCAACAAAAATTGGCTTGTCGGCTTCAAATGCAACAGCATGCGATAATTTTCAGATGTACAAAGAAATTTTCAATTTTTTAGGAGTCAGATCCGAATTTTGAATATTTGCCCTTTGTATTCAACATGATTAAATATATCATTGGAAAACGGTTAAAGCGTTTTTGTGCAAAAGGATCTAAGTCAACTGTTACTGAAATAGAGAAAAGTTCCCTTATACGAACAATAAACCATCGAGTCGCTTGCTTTTTTTTGCATTGGAATTACTAATGCACTCGAAGCGCATCTTTGGCTGAATTGAGTAAACCTTGCTTTTAGAATTTCTATGGATGTATGAAAACAGGTTTAGAACTTCTAGCACGAAAAGTTCTAAACCTGTTTTCGGTTAGATGTTCTTTAGCCAACTCTTATAGTTCTTATATTGTGAACCTTCCAAAGCACACTGTCAGATTGGCGACGTCATGAACAGTACTACATATAATAAGCCACTACAATTCCCGCTCAAGTTTTTTTCGCGAAAAGCCTTTTTCTTATCGACTATAATTATCTTCTACACACAGAATCAATTAAATGCCTTGCGGAATTCAGCGTTAAGTTATTGATCAGAGCACCTTTTACCTGACCTATCTCGTGATTTCGAACGTCGGGCTTATGCAATAAACACACAGAATACAATCTGCCATACGCTTGAGAATTGCCTAAAAGCGAAGGGCATATCATCGTTTCATGATGACATGGCGTTGAATCGTCTAGATTATAGCCCCAATTCTACTTTCTCAGCTTAATACAAAATACCTTTACGCGTTTAGTCGATAAGCTATTAGGTGGTAATAGATGACACATTTACTTTGATGTCTACTTCGAAATTTCTGTCACTTTTATTCGCAGCCACGACACTTATATACTGCACCGTTTTCTGAACAATACAGACAAATATTCTTTTGTAACGTATTTATAATGTTGGCCTATGATAGAAGCACTAGAGCAGATATTGCCTGTACAAGCCTTACTACCGATAGCGACATATGTTGCTGCGGTTTTCGTCCTGTTCGCGTGGCCTGTAGCGACCCCTACAAACATCTGAGTGTCGGTGAGCCTTGTGAGTGTCCGCACACCTGAAAACGGCCGTGCTCACGGTGCGGTCGCCCGACGTTAACTAGCGTTGATTGTTCTACTTACTGCTGGCTCACAAGTGTACGATTTCATCGCCGTAAAGGCGAAGAGTGAGTGGCAGCACCGTGTCCACCTCGCCGAAGACGATACCTGCATTGAAGTATAAATCAATGACCGCGGCGCGGGCTGAAGTCGGCCAAAGATCTATTTTCTCAGATGATCAGCATGCGCAGTTAGGCAAACAGGCAATGTTGAAGGTTTCATGGATACATGAGATATGGAAGTGATGGTGCTCTTAGCTTATCACCGGTAATGTTTCTACGAGACAAAGCTGAATTGTTCTTGGTAGTGCTGGCATTACGTCTGTAGATAAAAACGGATACATTTTGATTCTTCTGTGTATTCGTTTTCCGTCCGTTGTCAACATGTAGCAGAGGCTCGAGACGCTCTCGGCATGAGCGATAACCAAACGTCTAAAATCCCAGAAACCAAAACGGGTGAGTTCTTATTCTAACGAAGTCTAGTTATTTATTTATACCGAGTAGACTCAGATACATTTCCTCGAAAATACTAACTATAATATACTAAATAGATTGTGGATAGATCGATGTTTCAATTAAGACAGGTCATTTATTATGTCATGACTCAGTGTACGACATCAGAGATTTATCTTACCTTCGCATTTAGCTTAATATTCGCCTTTTCGCTCGACCCTGGACAACTTTGGACATTTTTTTTCAAAGATCTCTTATTGTTTTTTTGTCATATTTTATCTTATTGTATCCTTTTTATTTTTTTTTTTTGCTTTTTTTTAATCCTAGAATACCATTTAATACCGTGCTGCATTTATTATATATATATATATATTACAGTATTTTCAAATCATTTAGAAAAATAAAGATTTTGTTGCAAAATGAATAGAATGTTATCTGTGAAGATTTTTTGTAAAAGGCAAATCGGAACCCCGTAATTATATTACACAGCACTATGGGAGGGCTTTAGATGAACTTAATCCGTCTATGTATTTCATTTAGTACGATATAGAACTATTGAATGATATGTTGAAGCAGACGAAAAGAGATAATCGGTTCCGTTGCTGAAGTTTCTCATACCAAACGAGCCCCTAAACTGGTCTTCAAAAATCAACATATCGGAGAACCTATATTCATTATATGGGTCCTAGACTGGCCTCGTTTGTCTCCTCACAACCATGGTACTGCTGTTAGAATCCTATCCTTAGCTTAACATCTGCCGCTTACATTCATTCAGCTCAGGCTTTGCTATTTTAGGGCCATTGAGGGTATCCTATTTTGAAAGTCCGTCATAGAAACATAAGGTTAGTCAACGGTTTCAGTCGATTACTTAAAATATACTTATTTGCTTTAACAATAAAGTGATAATGTTATGACTGACGCAGATATGTGTAGGTATTGAATGTTTTGACTTACTTCGATTTAAACATACGTTTCCATTTTTATCGACAGGCTTAACGTCACCTTTGAAAAACTAAAGATAATGCTGAATTACTTTTTTTTTAAGACCTTGTGTATTGTTATCGAAACCCATGATGCTTTTAACTTTTACAAAGCACTCATGAGAGATCACCTAAAGCCTCAATGTGGTCAAATCTTGCCAAAACTCGAAAACAAAGAAAAATACTCTTCGTGCTATTGAATCTCGCTATCTGCTCCTTTTAGATGACAGATTTAAAGTCCATGACACAATATTTCGATTACATCGAATGGTAGCTTTGGTATAGTGAAATGCAATAATCTGCAAGGCCATTTACTTACTGGGTACATGGAATCGTTTAGCTCGATCTAGAGCTTTATGTCGTTATCTACTATACCAAACAAAGTAAATGTGGCAAAAAGTTAATGACTGAATTGAAAAAAGTTAGCTCAAATATCGTCCAGTATCGTTGAACTATCGTTTCTCAAATATCTAGTTGTTCGAAACTTAATTCCTCTACTTGTATCGCTGAATTGAGCTATCTATTATCACTGCTGGTGGCAGTCACGTGTACTTTTATTCCAATTTTGAAATTTGGTCGGTATTTACATATGTATATGCATTAAAATAACTTGTAATATATTGTTGACAAAAAAAAACTATCGATTTACCACTGAGCGTATGCGCTTGGCATCATTATGATATCTAAATACATTCATGCGGCAATCGATCACTTACTTAAGTGGCTGAATTACTACGTAGTACATATTCCGCATTGTCTTAGCCTCCTAATATATAGTTCGAAGTTACTAGACGAAACATCCGAAGTGATGAATCAATCATAAACTACAGTTCCTGTTTAGTTACGGGCCAGCTGCGGCCACCGGAACCGTAAAGGTGGCCGCCTGAGGGTTTATCCAGGTCATCACTTCGCTGGGATGCCCTGTCTTCCTGTTAGTTGATCCGGAATCTCACAGCTAGCGGCCAGAATTGATGATGAGTGCCTCAGTTTACCCGAACACTACATACGATTGTGCTCGCAATAACGGTGACTCATATGGTCTTACATTCAACTAGTTCAAATGTTCGGGCTGCTTTAACCGATACAGATTTATTGTAACTATGTACAGATTTATTATTGTAAACGAACTAATTATCGGTAAAAGCTGAATTGTATTTTTGCAGCAGAAATATCCATTGATATCAGAATCTAGATTGCAGAACGTTATTAAGTTTAGCCCTAATTATTTTTTGCAGTCCTAAGAAGCGTATCAAGGTAACACTTCCGTCTGATAGAAAATGATTGTCGTCCGCTTTATTGGTTTGACGTTGTCCTTTTTAGCTAGAGCTACTGTTCCAAGAAATCATGTAGTTATAACACAACAATTTTCCAGCGGTCTTAAATCTTTCGTTGAACAGGCATTTACAGTCAACTGGTAATGCAACGAGCGAATAATCATGCATGAAAAACTGTATTTTTGTTCAGTTAGAAAGATTTCTTCAGATCTCCACTACCTCTACCTGATTCATATAACCTATATGCATGTTCCAGGCATATATGGGTGCCATATAATATAGGGTTTTTCCAGTCCTACTACGGCTGTGTCCACAAGCCAATAAAGTCGACAAATGTGACAACGTAGTCATTGCTGTCATTCTTGTATTCCTTTTCTGCCCATAGGCAGACACAGCCTGCAGATACAAATACACGAGGTATGCTTTCTGCTGTATTATTCATGCACTTTGTGGAAAAAGAACTCACCAGTAGCTCTGGGTCTTGATTTTCAATTTCTTTCAGTTTACACACTTACTTCTTCCCATTCATTCTCTTCTTCTTGACGCCCGGCAGTTCGCCCACTAAAAACCAATAAACCAGCGTATGTGCTGTGTACCTTTCTATTCGATACACTTTTACGTAATAGTTCACCGATGATCGTTCCGGGGGCGTCCGTGCCGTTACGTATCCTAGGTTCTCATTGGCCAGAGCTCGTCGTTCAGGCCAGGCCTTCTTCTATCCAGACGTTTGTGCTAAGAAATCCACACAACATTTGGAAACATTAGAACTTAGATGTTCGCTGTAAAACGTCACAGAAAGCAATATAGATAGTAGTTGTCCCAAATGATAATCGCCAATGGGAATCGGTTTCTTTCCGAATTTTATTTAAAACTGGATAGATTTCGCAGGCAGTGCATAGTCATAAGGTGATGTTTGCATAACTGTCCCCCACGTCACACACAACCCATTGCGACACCAGTGGAATACTACCCGTTGCTGAGCGACTCGGTGGCGTCTGTTCCGGCGTGAAAAGACCTATTTAACCCATATAGTTAGACGTACCCCCAGCCGTTGATACGCCGCAATGGGAATGATAAAATAGGATCTAACAGGTGCTGCGTGTTTCATAGAATAGTTGCTTGTTATAAGATTACGACATGAAGATTTCTTCAATGAAAATAAGTATTTAGTTATATCTATCGTTTGTTTATCACAGATGCTGTTGGAGTTGATAGTTTATAGAACAAAACATGGATAAATCTTATGTTGTGAGTTTAAGTTCAAGTAAAAACTATGTTGCGGAAGATTCTCTTAATGAATGGCTCAATTTGAATATTGGTATTGAAGAAATTGCTATGTTTTAGTCTTCTGGAAATATTTATTCTTCGAAATATGCCCATGTTGTACTTCTCTGCAAAGGCACTAACTTTTATAGGAATACATGTCAGCGGCAGGCAAAGTAGCACGTCGATTCTCAAAAAAGGAGTTCCAGACTACAACCATTGACCATGCCCCACACTCTAATTATCTGTTAAAATGAGATATATTCATGGAGCAAACGAAGTAGTTTTCCTTTTACGATGTAATTAAGAAGAAACATACCAGTTGTTGTCGAATATGATGATTCAAAGCATTATGAAGCGTCACATATCGCTTTCAGCCGCGCTGGGGAAGATTCTCACGCGACACCCTGTAGTCGAAGGTACTGCAAATAGACGAAATGATCGCAGATCAGGTGTTTGGGACCAACGAAGTAACAATGTCGATAAAAGACTTGTGTTCTGCCCAATCGAATTGGCTCTTCATGTTGTCTCGAAGGTCACCCTCTTCTTTGCGTCATAAAGTCGATTTGCATTTAATCAGAACGAACCAGTTTTTCTATGTGAAGAAGAATGAGTTTTGTCTGTAAATATCTGGGTACTCTACTCGCATAATTTTTGAGGTGTAATGCATATACATATATATCTGTTTCTATTCGTATTTGTTCAAATATGCGATCTATATCATGGTAAAATTCAAAAGCGGTTTCTCAGATCCTATTTAAACTACGTATGTTTGGCGTAAAAATGGCGGCAGATTTAATTAACGTAGGCGAGCATTTTTTTAAGTAGTAATCGGTCTATATTAATCTCGTCTATAGAATCTCTGCTCTTTTCCTAATTGAGGTGCATATATGTACGTCATAAAGAGCGGGCCAGTGTGTTTACATGACAGTTTATATGACAGGGAGATACCAATACAAAATATAGCGTCGGTATACCGTATCCTTTCGTCCAGGGTCATCAATTTTAGGCTTTCTTAGTAGCTTTGACGTGTGAAAGCTACTATTTAATAAGGATCGCGTTATTCGTAGTAGTTCTAATGTCTATTCTGTGAAATAGGCCCCCTAAGCAATCAATGGAAACGATCATCTCTGGAAGACGGTTGAATTTATCAGATTCGGCACAAGTGGGTAATCAGTACTTTGTTGGATAAAGGCTTGTTTCTGTGTCGAAAAATAAGGAAATGGCTTTGTTGGTGAATATAATAGCTACTGAAAAACGACGATATGGAGCCGACAATCGGTCTAGGAACTGATCCGTGCTGACTAGCCATGACCAGAATGTTTATGTGGATCAGTTCCTGTTAACTGAACGATTGGTCCATAAGAATTAACTACGTATATTTAGAAAGCACGATAGGACCTGTGAAGGGCTGGTGCCGTAAGCTAAAGGACGAAAAATATTTACAGCTAACAAATAAGATTTTTTCTAAAAAGTTTTTTATATCCGGTTCTATGCTGACGAGATTTGGATGAGCGATGAATTAACATAAATTTAGAAGTCCCGCTAATTAGGGACCGTAAAACATTGTTGTTATTGGTGAAGTGAATGAACGATTTCATAGTTGGCCATGATAGCGTAGTAAAATATTCCAAAAGTGGAGTTTTTTTTAGCTTTCGGCAATATTTGACTATTCTATACAAATGTTTTATTGAGCTGAAGGTCTCAGGACCTTCGGATTGAACATTATTATAGGAGCCGTGAAGTGTGCACGCTTGGTCTCGTAGCCATGTAATTTTAGACGCACGGCCGTTTGCCTATTTTTGCCACTCGAAGGTGCACCGCCGTTCGTAACTTTAACAATGGTAACCTTTTTTTTTGTAAGTTCTGTGGTGCGAGCGTTCTGTGCCTATTCTCTTGGGTTTTACCAAGGATAGATTTGTTCTGTTTATGGGCAAATGAGCAGTTTATAAAGTTGAAGTTTTTCTTCGTCGATAAAAATGCCGATGAACAAATTCAAAGTTTTTATTGTTCACAAATCATAATAATAGACGGTCATGACTTGTGCAAATTATGACGGGACTTTCGATAGGAGATGAACTCATCAATACGACAACAAAGTGAGTGCTAGAGGGAGATGTGTACCTGCCTCTTGTGCGCAGGTACACTTCTTTTGCTCACTTTCTAT
Organism: Varroa jacobsoni; assembly: GCF_002532875.2. NCBI lineage: Eukaryota > Metazoa > Arthropoda > Arachnida > Mesostigmata > Varroidae > Varroa > Varroa jacobsoni. The sequence goes on along the minus strand of NW_019213230.1, from coordinate 179,539 downwards.
TGCTAATAATACCGACAACTGAAGTACGAGCCGGTGCGCAGATCAGTGTTGGGTTACCTAATACTAGTTTAACTGCCCAATGAAGATTCGAAGCCGATCCTGAGTCATGAGTGCCGCAACAGTTATTTAAGTGTCTATTACAGCATTGTCACAGTACATCATATCGCATCTTATACGATTGTCGTTTCTATTTCTCTTAATACCACACTGCGATAATTTATCAACCAGTCAGGCCATACATAAAATAGCCATCTATTATAATTAATATAATGTTTGTTATACGTGCATTAGTCCAATTAAGATAAGATGAACGGCATCACATGAGCTTAGACCGGTAACCGGGTGCCTGAGGCGGACAGCCTGTAATTATTCGATTTACTCAGATAAGTAGCAGCAGTCACCTTTACATTGAGATGCGCGACGCCAGAAATTAATTGTAAATAAGGCAAGGCTGTGAGGATGAAATGTTGCATTCTGAAGGAGATCGGAGAAGCGTAATTAGAGGAGAACTGGTGGAGATTTAAATTAAAGATTTCTGAAATTAAAGCTATGACCTTCCGGGGAGTGCTTTGTCACTTTTTTTTTCTACCACTTATGATACTCAACCGGTATTGACATTTTTTTTCTATTGAAAGGTTTTAGGGACCAATTCTTTTTTGCTTGTTGATACTTTCTGCGGAAGTAATTTTACAAATCTAGCCGAGATTAGTAATAGGTTGGTACTATCTGTACGACATTTGAATATACAGACGATTGTGTGATTATGACCAAATCGAGTATTTCTTTAGTGTTATATAAGTACATAAATAATTGACTACTTTTTAAATACACATCAGTCGCTTCTTAACTTATGACACATAAACTTAAGGCACAGTTATGCAAACAACTACGACAGCTGTTACGAGTTGCCGATACCCGCTTAGCTTTCGATGTGAGAAGCAATAGAGTGACTAGTGCGTGGTAACCATTCATACACATCAATATTTATATTTTTAAACCATAAACATGTTGAAGAAACGAATGTAATGTGTTGTGATGTAGTAACCTTGTACCATAGGAGTTATATAAATCTGGATTTGTTCCTAAACGATTTGCCGGTGCTTGCAGGTCTTTTGCGGCACCGATATGTCATCTGTCTTCTGGTGTTCACCGGATTGGCACTGGCGTATTCAATGCGAATCAACATGTCGGTCGCAATCATCCAAATGGTCGGCTCAAAAGGCAAAAACGTTTCTAGCGCAGACGATGGAACATGTCCGCCTTCAGGAAATATTAGTGTTGCCCCGAAGCCGGTATACTAATTATCTATTAAACTTGCAAGTAGTGAGGACATCAATAAAATATAACTCGTTATATCAATTTCTAACTAAACAAATTTATTTTCATAATAAAGGTTAGACCCTTACAAGCGAATCGGGCGGATCTTGAAATTGAACTACACGCTACTAGCAGATTAAATTTGACTGATAACTACCTTAGTCCTTCAGATCTTCGTGAGTGAAAGCCAACTGAGTTTACTCTACAAGGAACACGTTAAAAAGAAAAAACATATTTAAACATATTTCAGTTTTACAATCAACGCTCAGTTGTGAAGCTTTTGTCCTTTGCAGGTCACAGTACTGCGGAAATTTATCCGAGATTAATGAATAGGCAAGTAGGTCTTGAGCGAGAGCACAATACGTGAATCGAGTAAACATGTCCAGAACGGAGATGACTGGACGTGGGACCCGAAAAACAAATAACGCATTACCGCAACTGAAGACCTTTCACAAGCAGAGTTTGAAGTCTAAGAGTCCTGTTAGCCAAAATTAACAAAATTTTAACCATTTATCGAAAACTGCAAGAACCTGATTGAGTAAGGGAAGATTCAACCCGTTTTCCTCCCAATCTAAGTCCGTGTGATTATAGAGCTTTCCAAACAGCACTAGTGGGCAAGCATATCCCACTACATATTTACTTTGAGAACCCATAAATAGCTAAATTACATATGGGAACTCGAATAATACATATATGGCTATCTGGAGGCTGCCAGAGCACTGGGACATATTTTGAAAAAAGGAGAGTACCTTTAACACCTATATAAAATCCTCATTCAAGCCCAAATGGTTTATTGATATGGAAATCCGCCGGATTCGCTTGTAACAACTTAATGTAACTTGAAAACTCTAACAAGTTATTCAAAAAATGATGGTCTTGTAAATACTTTATAACGCTAATCATAAGAATTAAAGGAAGGTTCTGGAGAATATGTCATGATCACCCAGAACCTATGGTCGTTGTTAATAGTAGAATTCCTATGTCCTACAGGGCGAATTCATATGGCCCAAGCTCGAACAAAAAATTGTGGAGAATGCATTCTTTGTTGGATACACCAGCACTCAGGTACTCGGCGGAATTATGGCAGATAAGTATTCCATTAAATGGGTATTCGGTTACGGCATCTTTCTCACGTCAGTGTTCACATTGATCACACATTGGGTTGCCCGATGGAGCATCTACGGTCTCATCGCTCTGCGTGCTATTGAAGGCATTACAGAGGTGAGCAATTCTAAAAGTATTGCATTTTTTTCTATAGAGAAGAATAGAAAATTGGGCGGAAACTGGGCTGCACGACTAAAGTATTCACTGCCTTCACAACACCTGAGCTTAAGGTGTTTTAGGTGATCTGTAGCCTATCGTCTTTATTTTTAGCAAGGGGAAATCTCAGAAGCATCACTATTAGACATTTCTGTAAAATTATATTTGGTTTTGGTCTCGAGCAAACCTTATTAGCTCTTTATATGACAGCATTGTCCTTAGCTTGCATAAAAAAGAAGTGCGTCTTTTTAAAGCGGATAAAGAAGCTATTCATCCTTTATGGAACGCAGTGCACCGGTTGAAAGCGTGTTACGCACCAATATCTTTTCTGAGGACGCATTTTCCTCTCTCGCGTAACTCTCGCATTTCCGGTTTTCAAAAATATTGTAGCAAAAAATGGGTGGCAAAAAATTATTACGAGCCCATATAAAAACTATTGTTGACTTATTACGAGCTACACAAGATGATGACTTAAATTTCCGATTTTCGTATTGTGTCGACACGCAAGACCAAGCCGTGACATTATTGCTGGTCGCCGTATCCTATTTAGAAGCTTGACTATTATGCCCCAGGTTGTAGCTTTCTCCCAAAGCCTAAAGGCTGAAAGTATCACACTCTATAGCGTTTCTGCAAGGGCTCACCCGTTGGAATTAAACCCAGGTCCAATATTAAGCAAAAAGGCAATGGCTGTTCTGCTAGCTTTAACTGCTGCATATTCGGTGTGCTTGCGATCAAAGCCAGCCAGGAATATCCGTCAGTGCGTAATTTCCTTAGTTTCCAGGGCGCCGCTTTTAAGAATTATAGACAACGAGTGCTTAGCCATTAACATCGTAATTGAGGAAACCCCAATGTACTGTGAGATCCTATGCACGTTATCACAGGTGCAAAAATCATCTCTACTATCAAAGCCTGAGGACCTCCTGCAGCAACAGGATATTCTCTTCTGGTATAATTTACTCTTGATACGAGGCGATTAGCCTCCCTGATGGATCTGTATGCCTGGAAATCTCTTGGAAACTTAAGATTTTAAATTAAGGGCCAGACATCCCCCTATCTACTGTGCGGGAAGAAATCTGCGTTAAAGGGTTTTTGGTAGCGCCATATTCAGATTGAGATCCTTTTTGAGAGAAAGCGTCCTAAAATTATTTTAATTTCCTCCGGTGTAATATAATATAATAGTAATAGAATCAAATTTCGGTAATATCGTTGATATCGGAATGGTCTGGGGTGTAATCTTTTGGAAAAGAGGGCTCGTATCGGTACAACTGAAATGTCCGGGGGTAAAATCATTTTTTGGAAGCATTTCGACAATCTCATTTCACTTAGCCCTTGCATTTTCCAAGTTATTTTTTAGATTTTCTAGATTATTTTTCTCTTTGGAATCATTTACTTTGTCCTTTACAAGGTTCGGTAGCGCAACACCTTAGACAAAATTGTGACCATCGTTAAGCAAAGCAAGGGTTGGATGGAAACCTTACTTTTTGTTCTATCGTATTTAGCCACGTGCGGTGATAATGAATATTCAATTCAATATTTTCCTATTCGATTGTATTATCATTCACACAAGAGTATGTATGGAAGGTCTGTGCGATCTATTTTTTGCTGCGCATAAAAAATCAACAATTTATCGTTTAACTGAATATTTTTTATTCATATTTACATGGATGTACGTCGGCTGTCTTATGCTAGGGTGTGACCTTTCCGTCGGTATTCTGCCTGATGGCTCGATGGTCTCCTGTTCAGGAACGTACGACCATGGTAAATCTCTGTATAATCGGATCGAACATAGGAACGGTTATTACACTGCCGATGGCGGCTGCGCTCTGTCAATCATCACTGGGCTGGCCTGCTGCCTTCTACATTCCCGGTAAAGACCCACTTGATCTTGTAGAGTTCCCACGATGTTCTTAATATTCACTTTGCACCGAGAGATTTTCTAACTTGTGCTTCTGGTAAATTTGTGTAAACGCTTGTACAAGGCATCAGGGATTAAATATATCTGAGCCTAGACTCCTAGATTACTCCTAGAGCTGAGCTTAGATTACGTCAAACCGTGGATGCTTTCGATAAGGTTTAACTCCTCTTCTTTTAGATCTCTATACGCAGCGATTATTTAGTAATGTAACAATATAACTGTTAGCATTACAATTGGGGTAGGACAAACCAATCAATGGGACGCCAAAAGAGTCAACAAAAATGTTTGTAACAGATAGCTTAAAACGTGTGTTGCGTCTTGCGAGTAACACAAGTACACTCAAAATGTATCAGTAGCAGTAATAAACTGTTCGTAAACTGAAAGCGGTTGTATTTTTGTTTTTGCCGTGATCTGTCACGACGTTCCATTGATCTCGAACGGTGGTTTAACCAACCAGGTGCACTGGGTGTTGTCTGGTCAGTCGTGTGGTATATCTGCGCGACATCCCAGCCGGAGAATCATCGCTGGATCTCAGACGAAGAGCGAAGGTATATTATTCAAAACCGAGGCATAACACACTCACCCGCACGAAAGGTAACTAATTATGTATACAAAGAGCGATAATAAATCAGTGATGTTGTCCATAATTGAAATCGCATGTCCGCTACATAGCATTGAAAATGGTTTCCTGTAAATTATATTAATCTAACCATGCACCTAAACAACATATACAGTATAAAATCTATAAATTTTTCGCTTGCCTTCACTTTAAAGTGTTAATTGCGGCGCGTCATCTTGAAATTATCTACCGTTTCTTTCAGATCCCATGGCTGACCATAATCACCTCGAAGCCCGTTTGGCTGTTTGCAACGGCTCGGTTCTGTACCTCCCTTACCCTCTATTTGTTTTTGACGCAGATGCCTATATTTATCGATACGATCTTCCATATCTCAATGACAAAGGTATAGATACAGCAGATTCCGGTATATTACATATTAAACGTACATCCACTGTTTATGTAATTACTGAAGGCGGTCTATGAGAGAAAGAACAGATATAACCACGTTGCGATGCATTTAATGGTCGTAAAGGTTTGAAACCTGGATTTAAATACTGTGGGATGGTTCGCCTTTCAAGCATACGTCCCTTATTATCTACTGGTTGTACCAAATTAGCTCAATAGCTTGACAAGGCCTTGTTACTTCTGATACAGATAAAGTTTTTCGGTTGTCTTCTTAATACAAATTCAGCTCCTCCGTTTATCAATACGATAATAAATATACTAATCAGTTTCTTTCATTTCAGAACGGAGCTCTGAATGCATTATTCTTTGTTTGTTACGCATGTGTGGCTTTCTCCAGTGGTGCGGTATCTGATCGTCTTATTCAATCAAACATTATGACCCGAACCAATATTAGGAAGTTGTTTGAATGCGCGTCAGCTGTCATCTCCGGTGTCATGCTGCTTCTAGTCACGAGAATTGGGTTTGTTAATTAATGTGTAATAAATAGGTGCCACAATGAGCCAACAGACATTTTCGTAGATGCAATACTCAGCGGTGTAGTCGAACTTATGGGAAGAAATAACGTATCTTGATAGCATTCTCTGACCTAGGTCTTTAGAATCAAATGCTTCCAATACTCTAAACTATTTTTTTATCAATAATAACTAATATGATTTCATATTATATAGTTTCATAAACCGCTAGTAATATGTTATGTGTTCAAAAGAAATTGAATGGATTCCGAGTGTTCAAAAAGTATTATTAGTAAAAAACGGAGATTCCTAGAAAGTGATATTTTTTTGGGGTTCTTGTATTTGCGGGGATGTTCCCTTTATTATTTACTTGTGATTTACGTCGATATTTGAATATCCGACTAAAGGAAAAGCAAAATACCCTCAGCAGGAAACAAGATTTTTCGTCCACTCGACTTCATTACATTTCGAACATATTGCATTTGCCGATGACATTTATCAAGGTATGAAATTATAGCGAAGAAATTTAGCCATAGAGCGTTAGAAATTACGTACTGTAGAAAGATGTCGTGCAAAATAAAACCGTTGTCGCTACTTTTTTGTCATGTGTAGTTTTTAGTAATGTAAATCATCATATAGTCAAGTTGAATATATTTTTCGCCTACCATGTGCGCAAACAACGCGTTAATAATCATTTATCGATCTCTCTTTCTTCGTCCAGCTGCAACTGGAATCTGGTAGCAATAATTCTTTGTTGCTCAATCACGAGCTTGGCTCTAAGTGGGGGTGGTAATGCGGCAATGGCCCTCGATTTAGCGCCGGATCTCGCAGGGTCTGTGATGGGCTTTGGCAACACGATTGGAAATTGCAGTGGTATCGTGGCTCCTCTCTTGGTCGGCGTCATGACAAGTCAAAATGTAAGTTAAACCTAAGAGCGATTAAAAAAGCATATTCCGCAGCCATTTTTCTGTAGACTATAATTGAAATAATAATAATAGTGCTACGCCAACGTCATCATGTTTGTTTGTTGTCTATTAAATGTATATCATAAAAATGTTTACGACTCACTTATGCTCGTAAACATTAACATGTCCATTTCATTATTCAGGCAACCTATGCCCAATACAATAATGTGTTCTACACAACGGCAACCATTAGCTTTGTGGGAGCGATCACTTTTGCAATGTTCGCTACTGCCGAGGAGCAGCCCTGGTCAAAGACCAAGAGCGAAGAAGCGCGCTCTGTGGCAGACCAGTAAGATGTTCTAAGGACCAACACATAAGACGGACACCGAAAATGTTACGACTAACTCGAAGATGACTCTTTAACTTGAGGACAATCATCAATGCCAAAGATGACGTAATGATCCTAGGAGAAATTACAAAAAGTGCGGCGCAAAATGTGATCGAGGAAAGACGTTGTTATTTTAATATTCAATGTAAAGAAAGAACGGAGAACTTTCTTGCTGTTTTGTATTGATGTGTGGTATGTCACACATGTTGATATATCAAATTCACAACCATTTGTTCCGTAAAAAGGCACTAAGCTGGATCATGTGGAAAATTTTTCAGACAGTTTGGAGTGATAGATTTAAATTGGTGAATCTGTGAGCATAACTCAGGCCCGCAAAGTTCATTGAAATCAGTCAACTGTCAACTGATCTTACTACGCTTTTGCCTTTTTCCACGTCTGGCAAGAAGTGTACGCTCCAACCCAACGGTCTTCTATGGTCAAGACCATAGCTTCAATTGCTACAGTGAACGACTATGTTTAGCAACTAAAAAACAAGTTGATCGAATAGTGTTGAATCTTCATGCTCACAACTGATTCTAGTCAGCCTTATATAAACTATCTCTGTAGAACGATCGCAGACAGCGGGCCCCAGACATAATTGTATTAATCACAGAAATTAATCATACACAAAACATATTCTTTAAGAAACAATTAGCTGAAGATATTTTCAGGCATTTGACAAACTTTATGGGTATCTATAGTATCGAAAGACTAAGGTAATGGAAGGTAAATGGATATTTAGCTTTATCGTTAAATTTAGATTCATAGTTGTGATTCAATACATCTGTGACCAAATCGAATATCGCCAAAGCCCTACGTTAGCTTAGCTTGAGCACTGCTTCAGTATGGTCCATATAAAACATATAGTTTTCGTACGGAGCAATCGAACCCACTTCCGCTTCTGGTTACTAAGCCAGCCGCTGTGGCAAAAAACTGCGTGTGTGTAATAAGTGACCTGTGGGCTTCATAGCGGCATATTGCATTTTATCTTTTAAAAACTAACTTAGTTAGGCAAGAATAACCAAATTTTTACTGACAAAGGTGGCACCACGTGTAACAGCCGCTACAACAACCTACGTAAGAAAAGCACAACGACAGGGCTATTGGTTTAACAAGAGTGAGCATAGATGGAGCGACCAGTCCGAATCTATTCGTCTTATTTAACATCAGAAAAGGATCTTGGGCCTTGCTTGCAATCGATTGTAATGTCGTAATGCCCTCTCGATTAAATCCTATTTTACAAGTTACGAGTGTGAACTAGTCAGAACAGTGACAAGGAACGAAGCCTGTAGTAGAACGACGATGTTGTCTATCGTTTGCTGTAGTACTGACTACCCGGCAAATGTCATAATGAAGTCTTATGCGCGTACCTGTACTTTACAATCCCATCTGAGTAATCTATTATGTATATGCAGTACTCCGCTCTAATTAAAAATTTGTTTTAAAAAGTGGCAAAAACTGATAAATTTTAGAGCTCAAGGAACAGCTAAGTTAGCCATCTTGAACGATTTGAATATGCTGTTTGATGGATTTCAAGCAGTGGGAAAATGTGGCACTCAGATATGCTATAAAAAGGAAAAAAAATATATATATATATATAGATAAACACTCGCTTGTTTAGAAGTTAGCTTTGCACAGATCTATAATAAACACGATCTATTGAGCTACTCGGATATTAGTAACTTAAACATTATTTAACCTTATTATATATACAACATTAAATTTATAGGAGAAGATTTGTACAATCGATATATGTAACGTTTTACCTTGTTGTTAAACGTATTAATTAAACGTGTTATCTTTGTGAAAAAATTGAAGTGTATATTTTTTTTAGAGACTACATATGTGAAACCATATTGTAGTATTGAAGTTAGAAGTCGAAGAAGAAGATTGTGGCAGGAGGACAAAGATATTACAGCTGTAAAACTTCAACACCGTCTCAATAGTTGTCTTCTTGAAATTATTGATTCTTACACATTTTTTTATAGAAAGAACGAGTTCAATTTGGAGAAGCCCGAAAATACTTTCACTAAAAATGATGCAGCTGACATTCGACTGCAAGGAGCTTCTCCAATGTAAGAAGAATTGTCACTCTGAAAAAAAACTAGCTAGTACGTAAAAAGTTAAACTACATGTTTATTTTATTAATAATAATAATCTGATTCTATGTATATATTCTACATAACACGCTGACACACCTATGTGTGCTACTTGTGTTTTAACGCATAAGTGTATGAAGTGATTTCAAGACATTAGTTTTCACCGCATTCCTTATAAAGTAAGCGTAAGTTACACGTAAAAAAGTGTGAAAACAAATTTTCCACAAGATGTATATTATACAAGTGATAAAATACTGTATTGCAATATTAAAAATGACAATGTTTTGATTCGAAGATAATAATGCTATTCAACGGTTTGGCAAACAGCATATATGCCGACAAAAATTTTAACGTAAGCTTCGTCTACCTACCCGATTATCTGTGAATTGCAAAAACTATTCAAGTTAAAAAAAGTGTACAGATAGACAACTTGCACCTTTCGAAGTCAAATCTAGACCATCTAGTCAGCTTTGTGATTTAGTAGATGTCCTCGCATTCGATGAGGTATCAGACTGCTGACGCAGTCTAATCGTGGAGGAAGCACCATTAGATAGCCTTGATAGTACTTGATATCGTTGCTGTATCTTCGTCGTCAATTAGATCACCAACTTCTTGTTGGCGCAACAGCAATTGAAATTCATAAAGTAGCCATTGGTAAAGAGAAGGTGCTCAATATCTCTGTATGTATATATGTAGCTACTGAGCACCTTAAAATTAAATTAAGTTACTTTCACAGGTTTCACACGCTTTATCCAAAAACGGAATATAAACGCCAAAATAAAAATACAAACTGTCCCTTTCTTTTACGAGCTATTAGGCTTAAGAACAGTGTAAATAACCTTGGACTGAATTTTGCAAGCACGTGTATCGGATAAGTGGCAAATTGTTGTGCCGATTAAGCGTAGTACCGATCGCCATGCCATAATAACCCTATAAAGACGCGCTTTGGAATCAAAATTTGAACTGATCGATACCCCCAGGGCCCTAATTGCATTTTAATTGAGGCTTTTTTAAAACGCTTTGGTCTGCTCTGCAATTGCAGGATTTGAAACGATGTCCACTGCTCGATGTTATTTCGTATCAATATTTCGCTAAATAAATACCTGGAATTGACATTCTACTACATACTTGCTTAAATCACCAATTATCATTAACTTTCAGGAGCCTCTTTAGTTCTGAAACTGGTTAAAGAAACAAAAAAAAAAGCCAGCAAATTACTTTTCTGTTTTCGACAATCCGTGATATATATTTTTGCTTTTATTCTCAAGTCACTCGCTTTTTTAGTCACTATCACAGTGCGAATTTAAAGCCATAAAGTAACCAGCCATAGTAAAATGGAAAACAAATTCTTTACGCCACATTTGTTTTCCGGTTGACTTGTTCTGTTTGTCTGTGTCTACCTAAGCAGAAACAGATACGTATGTGTATGGCTATATACAAAAAAATAGTGTATTACCACTGTTTTTGTTTCATACTCTCATGACATCACCAATATCAAGAATATTATCGATGTTCGTGCGTTGCCCTAACATTTCGATAGTACAATTTACAATGACATATATATAGCTATTCAAACGTTTAGTTAATCGAAGCGCCAGTCTGTGCGTCCAATAACAGCCTTTTGGAGTTGTGCATGCCTTATCATCCATTACGATTTATTGAGAAGTTGGTTGCCTTCCTCTTTCCACGGCTTTAGCATAACAAAAACTCTTTAGAAAAACGACGGTTCATTTTATACAAAGATTTTCTACATAATAAAGTCGCTGATCACTTTTTGAACCCGCCACATTCGGTAATTTGGCGAGGGTCTGAATAAAACAAACATTGATTCGCGAGAATAGTTGACTTTCTTCCTGGGCCGTGGAACAAGTTTGTTCTTTTCCATCTCGTCGTCATATATTGTTATTTTTTCTTTCATTACGACTCATAAGCGCTTCATCTAATGTTTTCCCTCACTACGGAGTGTTTACTGGAACAGTCGATCATAGTTCTGAAAATACGAATGATGCTTTTTGTACTAAGACATATTGGCATAATAATAGTAAATCCCTTTGATTGTTAATGAAAACGGAACCATGGTTGAGCGCATGCAGTATATAAAATTTCGTTTTTCCTAGGTTGTATTAGAATTGTGATTGATTCGAAAACGTACATAGCACAGACTGTAATGTGTGATAATTAGGTGGTTTTCCGGCCTATATTCTGCTATTAAATATCGATACCTATAATATGAATGCAAGTAGGCGTGAGCTTAAATCTGTTTTGGTTTCGAGAAATCTTTCAAGTTTACATTTTTAATACACAGTTCGTTAGCAATAATCTGCTATTCTTCGTAACCAATATTTATAATTCCGGTGCTACATAACATGCACTCATCTCCATCAACAGAACCAATTATTATGGAAGATGACTCCGCCAGTATACGGTAGCCCCGTCCGTCATGGCTTTGGATAGGCGCAAGTCGAAGTTGTCTATCCGTTGAAGTTTCTCAAATTTAGTAAAAATTGGGCATAATACCCATATATTGACATACAATACCCTAACAGAGATGCAGTACCCAAGCTTTAATCGTAGTCGATTTAAGCGGTGATAATCATTTCGTAGCGGTTTGTACTTTACGATGTATCATTACCTTTAGTATGCTGGCATCGCAAGTCGATAGAGGCGGCGTGGACAGGGAATGCAATTCGAGCTCGCATAAAAATGCAGACAGTAGGGCTACGAGTAGGTGGGGCTGTTCGCGAACCTGAATCATCGTCGTAGGAGGTTAAATGCCGATGAATAAAGCTGAATGTTAAACTAGATTGTTGGTAGACAACAAACAGATCCTTTATGATTTGTCAACCCAAAGCAACAAACAATCATTACACATGCATGCACGACAGGCAAGTCAGAACTAACAGGTGCAAATCTGACTAGGTTTAATTGGTATTAGAACAATATTATTTCAGACACTGACGAAAATCGTTTCCTACCATTTGCACCCTTCTCCATAGTGAACTGAGAAGGTAACCGTTATACTTTGGGCCGAGAAAATCAAACGAGTCGACGCACAAAAGTGAGCATTTTTTCTTCATCATATTAACTTGGTCGCTGTCCAGCGGTGATAGAAACGCCGCTAGTGAACAGTTATCGCCAGGCACCGGATCGTCAATGTATAATAGCATATTGTCCTGGGAGGAGACAAAAAAAGACAAAGAAATGCGTACTACGTGAAATCACTACTCAGCGAGCAGGCGTAAAAGCTTCCACTGTGGCACAGCCATCCTGTCTCTGCAGGCATTGGTTAATCACGAAGAGTCTAATGAAAAGTGACGAACGCCATTAGCTCTCGCAAATAAGGAATAATAGAAGCAACGGAAGGGAGCAGCAGGTTATTACCATGGTATTATGTGTATATTATAGGCTAGTATAGTGCGTGATGCAGATGCTTTCTGCACTGCACCTTGATGCTGTGTTTTGTAATAATCACCAAACATATCCAGTTAGTCCACACGCTTATGTACAAGCAGTTTTAACGCCCAAAAGTTACAACAATTCGAATTACTTACCTCGACTCTGCGGGGCACAAACAGCGCAAGAAATCTGGCGAGATTGACGGCTCGTTTGCCAGGATAAAGTACCAAAGGACGGCTAGTACACAATGAAAAGAAGATGTTGTGTAAAGTCGATGTGTCTAGTCTTCATGTGACAACAGAAGCATCCACATGAGCAACACCAAAACAGAAAACGAAAAATACAAAACGATTGGATTGGTTTCATTCTAGCTATTTCAAACAACATATAATAGCCTTGGGTGAACCGACGATGAATAAAACTTGTTAATAAAGTTTTATTTTATATATATATATATATATATAATATTATTATATTATATCTTTATTAACAAATCTTTCTAAATTCGCTAATTGCCATCTTCTGTGCTACATGTATGAACGAAATTTCAGCCGTAAACGTTAATTAATTTGTTACATGGTTTACTACTCTTTGCACGTAAGCCGTATTCATGAAATTATTGGAGCTGAGTTTTTTTTTACTTAATTTAATAGTTTTTTTGCTTGCAAACTAAAGTACATACACAGCTCGCACGGTAAAAATTAAAGTACAGTTAGAAACGTAGTTTGCCGTGGAAAACGATATTTGGTCACTTTGTTAGGATTGGTCGAAATTTCTGTTTAGATTTCTTAGAGAGAGTGGTGCGTATAAAATTTACAGATTTGCATGATCATCGTTCCACTACCTGTTAATAATTTTGTACGCATCAAATAATATTGACGGAGGGACCACAAATGATGGGAGTGTATATAGCGTGTTGAGATGTTTATAGCAATACACCTGTAAATAAGGAGACGAAAATAAAAAAACATACAAAAGGCAAGCGGATAAGATACGTGTGCCTAACGGCTATTTCAAAGCTGTCGATGATCTTCTGAACTTGTGCTTAGAATTAATAGGGTACGTGATACAGCCAACAAATAGGGTAGTAGTACGTTTTATTGGCAGAAAATAAATATTATTTTATATCTTAACGGCTAGGTTATGCCACATACCTCGTCACCAGTATATTCCAGATCGGCCTTCTTGGTGACTTTCAGACTTAAGTCAGACAAAGCATCAAACATTCCATCATAAACTTCGAAGTTCCGACAGTCCTCGTTTGCCGGGCACGCTCCATAGATCACTGAAGGAAGCTTTACCTACGTAAAATCAGCCGTCCCAGACAAAATAGGGGAGATCGCCGTAAATATGTATTTGTATACATAATTTTGTACTCTATTGTATTCTAGATATTTTTACCCTATTTTTTTAATGTATTTGTACTCCAAGTGTATTGCAGTACTGTAATATGATCTTGTGGTCTCAGAAGAAACAGCGAAGTTTTCCTGAACCAGGTAGAACGGACATATTTTCACCATTATTGCTACCAAATAACATTATGGAAACGACAATCTCAACGTTATTAGCGCTACAATGATATCGTATGACGAACGTAGCTTTCACGAATTCACATATAGCAGGGTATAAATACAGTCAGCTATAAACGCCAACGAACCTCAGAATAACCTCAGCCATTAATGCAAAGTTATCGTTTACGCCTAGCCTGCATATTAACATATAACATATCAACGGAATTTTATTTTACGCACCACTCTAATTTTTCGAACACCTACCTCATCACTGGGTACAAATTTTTGCATTTTGCAGAGCAGCTCCAACCACCACTGCACCGCGAGGGCGAAGCCTAGGGGCGCTATGTGTCCGAGTGGAACGAGGCCAATGGGAGGGGCACCTACCGGTTCGATTCCGATTCGAGAAGATAACGCGTTTAGAGCCTTTTCAAACAACCGCGATTTTTCTTCTCCAACTAGGTTCTTTTCGGCTCGCTCGGCCTCCCGCAAGGCGTTGGCAACCGTCAACTCATATTTCACCAAAGCAGGACCTTCCAATTCTAATTAAGAGAGCGCATAATGAAACAAAAACGTTTTTCTATGATTCGAGATGTTCCCTAGTCATTAGAAATTCACTTATATAGCTCAGAATGTACGAAAAATAGTTACAGTGCTGGCATTACAGGTTCAAACGTCAAAATGTTAGGTCTTTTTCATTTTCCAATTAACATAAACCCCATAATGGCAAAACGCTGTTCTCTGACATACGCACTCGCTCAAATTCAAATCATTCGATTAGCTAGGCCGCCAATAAGCCATTCAGGCTCTTCAAGAAGTCTTCGTATTTGCGCGTCCTTGAATGTTTCCTATCAATGCGATTATGCCGTTGTAAAATAATTAAAAATAATTAATGACAGATAGAAGACATTTTCAACCACACCAAGCCCGGCCTTGCGGATTGGCAAAAAATAGAGTACCAGGAATCACACAAAAGAAACTAGAAGTTGTAACTGTTAGTGACAATACAATGCTCACGAAGAAGGATAAGTTAACATGGGTTTAACAGGTAAAATGTGTATATAATGATCTACTTACGTGAATTTGTTAGACTATTTTTAAGTCCCCGGATGAAGAAGGGCAGGTTTTGTGTCTTGACTAGATTTGATGCGTCTACCAGCACGCTGCGAATCTGGCCAACGGCTTTGAGAAGACGGTGCTTATTGTGAGAGACGTAGGCGACACATAGAGGCCGGACAAAGCCCCTCGCCTTCAGAATTTCAGATTCGCAAGGAGAGAAAAATATTAGAGTGACACCGAAAGAACGTCATACTTGTAGAGACAAGAGTGTATTAGGAATTTTCGATACCCACAACTAGATGAAGATTATTACACATATATGGTGTACGAGAAGGAAATCGATATGACCTTGAAAATAAATACCACGTATAAAAGTAACCAACTGTCCTGTCTTTATCTAGTAAATGAAGCGTGATTTTGAGGTCAGTGTTATAGAACTAATACCTTAGCGTCTAGCAAGACGGTGTAATTGACGAACACGTGTACATTGTCTCGAATTTCCGGAAGGAGGAGCTGTGTATCCTCTCGTGGAAACGTTCCCGAGGCGACATGTTGATAGTCTACGCTAAGAAGGGAGATTGACAATGCTGAGATCTCTTCTGAATGTACAGACGCGGTATTCGGAATAATCACCTAAACAGCGAACAAAACAGTTCAGTGTTATATACCGCAAAAAGCAGTTTACAACTAGTTGAAAGCGCACACTTCCGGTGCAAATGGAATAATAAAAACAATATGTTCGGCATTATTTCTCTCTCTACCTAAATATTGGCCTGAACTACCATCACTTTATGGAAATAACGATCGTTTAATAGTCGTTCACCTAAGTATACCATTACAATAAACAGTGTGATTCGATGTTTGAACAGTTCTTACCAACGGTGTAGGTCCCTGTTGTTCGTTACACTCAGCTATGAGGATGAAATCATCTCGAAGGTCACTAAGGGCGGCCTCATTACTCGCCGAAAATAGTGTTCCCTAAAACTCGCATATTCAGAAAATTTGGTTATACACGGAGACGCCGGAAAAATACGAAATTTCTGCTCGAGCAAAACAAAGCGAGCATTAGTAAAACTCAGTAGCTTGATTGAAAGTAGGTGTGTAGCAACAATAAACAAACCTGCAATGTACTAAGATCAAGAGTTGATGAGTGCAGTTCAGTGTTTACAGGCGTATGATAGGCGAGAGCCTCGGCGAATCCACCAAACATCGCTCCGTCATCGGAAGGCACAAATTACCTGTGTCCTTTTCCTAAAAGTAAACAACTGTATATTATGAGTCTCTAACAATCCGATCGGTGATGGCTTACTTCTTAGTGGTTAGCAGGTCTAGGCTTGCTCAAATGGTAAAAACCTATACTGAACTACAGAAGGCGCGAAATCCAGAAATCTCTCTTTTGTGTAAATATTTAAGTTTATTTTGCCAAAAAAATCAGCGACAGTTGGTTAAATACAGTGACTTTACTATGCACTGGCGCTACGCTGGATTTATAAAGGCATTTATAAAGGCAAAAAAAGCTCTCGATACTTGATTATTAGTAACTATTTAGAACGCATTCTTTTTAAAACAATGTTGCTTCGTATAACAACAGGGCGAACCGAGCACCTTTCGATACAAGCTATTAATACACTTTCATAGAACTTCGCTAAAGCGATTATAAATTAAAAATGATAAATCAAAACAGCCGTAACATTTTTTCCTGTCTATTTTTCTCGGATATACTACTGTAAAGGGGACATGGCACAGTTGCTGTACATAGCACGTACGTTTACTTTATCTTTTATATGCCGTAGTCTTTAAAACACTCAAGACAAAGTCAACATGCAAGACCAATATACCATCCCGATGTTGCCATCTATAGTACAATTTTACATCCAATAGAACCAACTTGATAAATTCACTAGTGCTACACCTGTGTGTCGTTTTTAATTATTTACTCATCCGATTACCAATAGTTTTAACTTACAAGGCAAAGGCCGCGCCCAGAACAGCTGTATTTCTGTCCGCTTCACTGACAATGCACGCACAACACCCTGGAGGCCTTCTGCTTCATATGGAAACTAATAATGCATTGAACAATACTGCACCCGTAGCGAGATTCTCCACTAAACAAGCATCTAGGTGTTTTCAGATGTCCGAGGTCAGTTCAGATTTACTTCTCACATTTTCACCCCATATAATTTGTATTCCTTCAATAGTAGCTTGCCTTGAGTTAGCACATCTGCACAGAACTCACTTGTCTTCTATTTCGGTGTCAGCTGTTCGAGACAAATAAGCGCCGTACCTTTTTCGTATTAGGTTCTTTCAGAGTACTTCGCTAAGGGAATAATTGCTCTGAACTTCTTTCTGTCTCAGATACACTACGCCTTTGATTCCGTGACAAATTTTAGACATTGTTGACACAGCGAAAATCGCGACTTACATTAAACACCTTCATCATCATTTATGCACGGACGAAAATCTATCAAATAGTATCCCGTTGATTGAAATCGAAGGTTTTCCACACATTCCACTAAGCGACGGAATGGTCTTCTGTGATTAACGGACCTCAGGACACAGTGTTTATGTACGAAAGCGCCCTCAAAAGAAGTTCAGGTCCGATCCGATAGTGCAGTCAAGTAATATGATGGTCAGTTTCTAAGCTGGAATTTATATTGATTAACAGTCAAATGATCCTACATAAGCATTCGCGTCCAGGTTTATTGTCAGTTACTACCATTATCATGATTTTGCGAACGTATAGTTCGAATGATATAGATAATAGCTAGTGCTTGAAGTTTTGAAGCAGGATAATTCGAATTGGCATGTAGTTCTAAGATTTTACAATTACTTGTACTCCATTCATCTGTAGTTTCAATCCAGCGCTCGATTTCATCATAACAAAATTGACATACTTATAAAGCTGGCCTCTATGAAGTGATTACTCGTTAAAATACTACGAAGTCCACAGACCAATTAGTCTTGTGTACCCCTAGTTGTGCACCCTATCCCTAGAGTAGGTGACATATTGATCGGCTGTGCTATCCTATGCAATTATCGCTTCTGTTATTGTTATATTTATTTAGTTATTATATATAGGCCTACTATCCATCTGTATCCCCGTCTGCGATCGGACTAATTGAATTTCATGAAGCATAACATATGTAACTCGGTTGAGACGTTTCAGCTTTGGTTGAGGAATTCATTTAGTCGCCGCAAATCGAAATGCAGAATTATGCTATCTACTAAAAATGTATTGTCTACATACGAAATTTTATTTAGTAAGAGGATATTGAATTTCTGAAATATGTTTGCCGTAACGCATACTTTTTGTACTTCCTATAAACATTTTTCAATTAATGTTATATTCTCTAAATCCTGTTTTTCACTTGCGCAGGCTTCTGTTTTATGTCACTAGATGGCGTTGCTAGTCCCGTTTTATGGATCGAGAGTTTAACAACGCCAAGTATACACTCTTTCTGATAATGATTATTGACCGTATGCTAACTACATAACTGCATCGCTTTTTAGGGTGAACAGGTGGTCCCTCTCGCTCCCTCACTGTCGGGTCTTTACTGGATCTACGTCTTAAATTGCTGTCTGACGCTGCCAACTTGATGACGAGAGTCTTCCCACTGGTTGCAACAGAGGTTATGGCTAGCAAATTTACACACACGATGAAACTTTACTTTCGTGCGTAAGCGATTATGGCGAAATAAAACAAAAGATCGACGGCAAAAAAGCCCGTAAGAACTAACTTGCTTATAGGAAGATTCAATTAAGGTTGCTTGATCCGTATAGGCGAATGTCTGTGTAATGACGTCGCATAGAAGCAACTACTATGAAACAACTTCTGCAGTCAGTGAGCTCATGCTAATAGTTTCCCAGGCTATATTGAGGTAAACATCCTGGACGGTCAGGAAGTTCAAGTTCATGAATAACGGAGAGTACGCGATTATGCAATAAAATTTTCATTAAAATATTATATGTTGAAGCGTACAGTGAATCTGGCTGACTTTGATTAGATTAGTTTTCCAAAGTTTTCAAAGTAACAGCGGCTATAGCTAGGTCGTTCGAGCCCCTTAACACAGTACATTTTGTTGTATTTTAAAGTGTTCTTGACAAACAACTGGGTATCCATCTAACCTGTTTATTGCCAGAACAGGAAAAACGAGCATTTAAAAACTATCAATCTGAATATAATTCTAGGTGGTCGTTTCCTCTATTTATGTTATGATCCGTCTTCGATGGCCCTAAAAAAATATCACTTCTGATTCATTGTGATCTACGTAGCCCCATGGAATGACAGAAAAGGATTTGTGAACACAAAGCTCAGAAAGAAGTCCCGATCGTGAATGCAGCGCGCGACACGGTATGTAGATCGCCTAATAAAGATAAAATCGAAGCTTATCCAACCTGAATATGTGCATCGGTGTTCATTTCACCCTTTGCGGACTGCATTACTGCCTACATTATTATTTTCGTTGCTTCTACTGTTACATTTTCGTGGTTGTACTAGAATGGTGTCCTGATGGTGGTGGTACGAACTCAACGTGAAACCTGTTGTGCTGTGTAACGTGTTCAATATAAGGTATAGTTAAAATCGAATAGTATTAGGAGTAGGAAATGTTTGATATTTCCGACCTGGTTTTTATGGTTTAGAGAACCATGGGTTGAAATATCCTAGATTTGCTTTGCTGGGGTCTGGTGTCAGCCAACCCGTATAAATTAACGATTACTCTTTGTTGATAAAAATTGGATCGTTGATAGTTATCGTCTGTCAAATTGCAGTAAGTGCTTGCAGTCGCAATAAATATTTTATACTATGGCTCACTAATCGCAAGCGGTGCAATAGCCACCCTGTCATTGATATAAAGTTGCGCCTTTGTTTAGTTGTCTAGTGTCAGCACGTCACGTCAAGACCCGGAAAGTTACTTTTTCAAGAGCTGTTTTATTATGGGTTTGTCTTTTTTTTTAAATTTTTAGTTATTTCCTTTATGTGTACAAGTCCTCGTAATCACCTTTTTTTAATTATAGTGCAGAAGCCTTGCGCCCACTGGGAGTTACCGTGCTTAGCACTACCCGACATATCTGGCGTTTGCCCAACAGACCTATGAAATGGAGTTGTATATCTAATAACCTTTAATAATCATTAATTATTTTTCTTGACTCCTTATTTTTCTTAGTTATGGAGTTCTGATTATATTTTTTTCAATGCTGAGATTTGAACCGGTGTGGCAGTATGCTAGTTAGTCATGGTTATTATGCCATTAGTCACCCAGGCTACGCTGTTCCATATGTGGCGTGTTTTATGCTAGTGATACCGTGTGGTTAAATATAGTCACTTTCCTGTACTTCATAGGAACTCGTTATTTATATATACCGAAGCAATTACTCAGTGTTTTTTTATGAAAGAAGAGCCTACGCTGATAAATTACGAGCACTTCGAGGATATATACTTACTGTAGTAAAGATAGGTATGATCTAGTATACGTACACAGTGTCTTATTCTTTGGGGTTTATATGAAATGGCGAAGGCCTCTCTTGGGACCATTTATTGTTTGACCTCCTAGTACGCTGATTCTAATTTCAGCTGCATTATATATACTTTTTTGGGAAGACCAATTTAAAGGTGTGTAAGATCTGTCCTGATGGTAGCGAGCGTTTTTCATTTCGCTGCATCACATTTGCATGCAGATATTACCGATACTTACACTTTTTCGTATCGTCATCCCACCTATACATATACTATGCCTTTGTTTACAAATAAAGAAGCTATCTCTTACAACGACAAAATAATGTGTTATTTCAGGTTGCTTCTTCCAGCAAGTGATCCGTCCGTCGTCCGTGAACGGGATTGTTGTTTATTCTGTCTTCAGATCGAATTTTATCGAATTTATAAGATCAAAGCCGGGGTGCTATTATATCATACATTAGACACGACGAAAAATCGAAAACATCAAAAGCGCTTTTTAAGCAACAGAACATTCTGTCGAAATGGCCGAATGTTGTATTCCAATTCGTTACCTGGTTTCGCTAATGGTGTTCTTCGCATTCGTGCTAGACCAAGCCCTGCGTTCCTGCTTGAGCATCACAGTACTCGTCATGGTGAATCGGACGCATGGTGCACAACCTCTGTTCCATGGCCCAGTTACACACATGGTATAGATAGACTAACGGAATAATTCGTTTTTATCATATCGCACATACTAATGTACGTTCCTTCAGCCAATCCTAAAACGAGCATCTAAGTACGCTTTATTATTACGTCGAAATAGCATCTCCTTCGACAAGGCGGCGTTTGGACGGCTAACAGTCGTTGACTGTTTCCGCCAAGTAACGATAAATCATCGTTTGATTATTGATTAGGACTTTTACTCTGATTCGGTGTGGTCGCGCTCTGTCGGGTTTTTTCAAGATGTCATATCTGCGTAGAGCATCCTGTAAGGATGAAGTAGCGTTTGGTAAATGATGTTCCGAGATATCTACGTATATGCAGTATTAAATTACGCTTATTTATTTCAATTTAAGCAATAAGTTTGCATTACCTTGTTATTTAAAATTGTATGAGTTCACACGAATCAAGTGGGTACAAAAAGAGCGATAGTTATTTAATAAGCATTATTTTTTATCTGGTAACAAAGCGCATTGATAAATATATTCGTCTCACATACGTCTCTTGCAGAAATTCTTTGAGTCAGCGAGGTACCCACAAAACAGAACTTCTCTCGGTGACCCACGTAATTGGAACACAACCACCCAAGGCTGGGTTCTGAATTCGGTCTACATTGGAATTCTTTTTTCACAGTTACCAGCTGGCCACCTAGTGGAATCATTTTCCCTGAAATGGGTTTTAGGTTACGGTGTTTTCTTTATGTCATTACTCCAGTTTGTATCGCCTCTAGTCATCTCTTGGAGTGTTTGGGCGTTTGTTGCACTCCGAATCGTTGCAGGCCTATGCATCGTAAGTAGTATTTGCTTCAATAGAATGTTATTACTTGGGTCATTAGTAGCCTTGGTAAACCTCTACGCATGTCTAATGATAAGCCGTAAGAGGCAGACGAAACGAAAATTTTCCGCACTCGTGTTCGAGTATAGTTACCTAATTTGACAGAATGTTAGTACATGCAAACGAAATTACGCCGGGATGAAAAGTTTGCTCGCAGCAATAAATGAGTGGCTTGGCCAGGGCGCACAGTCAAGTGCATCGATGCTTGGCTTTATGACTAAACTGCTATACCCTAAAAATTGCAGTTGTAATAATGAGTTCACTTCATAGAGAAAATATAAGTGACTAATATATCTAGATAATAAAAAGTTTAGTTAATTTTAGTAGAATTAACCTTTCAAAATTGAACTTCAACTGACATAATTTTGAATTATTATGCACACAATGCACAATAAATATCAATGGCAGAGTATAAATTAACGACAACAGGTACTGTTACACATTACTATTAGGCTTTTGTTACGGTATTTGTTCGGTGTCTGTTATGGGTTTGTCTTTTGTATTGCAGGGTTCAGCTTTTCCAAGTGCCAACGCTTTGATGTCACGATGGAGTCCGGTACACGAACGTACCTTACTAATTACGCTGGCCACGTTGGGTTACGGTGTTGGAGCTACTGTGACAATGTTTATAGCTGGCCCGCTGTGCAAACATTTTGGTTGGGCATCTGTATTCTATTTTTTTGGTATGAAGCCTTGTAAAAATTTGCAGACATGGACTTGGTTTTCCCCTGTGAAACAGTGGTTGAAACCTCTTAACATTTGCGCAGTTAACTGCAATAATTAGCTTCTACGATAAGGGAAATATGACGCTATACTTGGCCGTATTTAAATAATGGCCGACTAATCTTCGAAGCCTATTTCGAACATGAGCAAAAATCTATGAACGCACATCTGTAGAGAATCGCTGTTTGTATGTCCATTTTTTCTGATCCAGTAAGTGAGAATGTAGCTGGTAACACGGTATCGATGATGGGTAATGAGACGATGGACAATCTGGGAAGTGTAGAAAATGATAAGGAACCATCTAGGATTTACCTTGTGAGTCTTGTTTCACTGACATCTGCTGGGCATATGCATACTTGGCTCGACCTTCAATTAGTGACTCTAAGCTAAGGGCAAATTCTAGAAAGCTTGTGGAACATATGTAAGCATCGTATACGTAGAGAATGGCTAATTGTTGTCCATTTGATTGATTTTATAGGTGCGTGCGGTGTCATTTGGTCTTTGTTGTGGTATGTTTGTGTTGCAAGTTCTCCAGAGAAACATCGTTGGATTTCTGAAGAAGAGAGAGTAATGACACTAGCCAATAGAGACGGCAATTTTGACCAGAATCGTCACGTGAGTGACTACGGTCCTATATATATATATATATATATATATATATATATATATATATATATATATATCAATTATTTCATATATTACTGTTTCGCAGATTCCTTGGAAGGCGATTTTGACATCTGGCCCCACCATGGTGTTTTGCATTCGGACGTTTTGTAGTATGGTATTCGGTACAATCTTCTCAACGTATACGCCAATTTTCCTCGACCACATGTACAACATAGACCTCACAGTGGTAAACGATTTTCGTTCGTTGGCATTGTGAAACTTCTCCCGTGTGGGTATTCCACTAGTTAGCCACTTCGCTATGCTTTACGCATGAATTGATCTTGAAGACCTTTACCCTGCTTATTCATGATTGTTTCATTATATTTAGTGGTATATCTTATTACCCAAACCAATACAAGCAATAATACTTGTGTGCATTTATTGTTTCTTATCATATTAGATATGTAGATAATGTGAAATAGCGGTATTTTTTGCTACCTTTGCGTTTATTTCAATTATTTGTGTTACATTTTATATAAGTACACATTTTACTTGTAGAATGGATGGATCAACGGTATATCGAACATGTTGTCGGCTATCGTTGCACTCATTTGTTCGATTGTGGCTGATCGCCTCCTTCAAAGCGGTTACTCAATTAACAAAGTACGGAAGACATTTTCAACTTTATGTAAGTTTTGCTTCATTAATACAAAGTAAAATTCTATGCGTAAGGTAGCTTAAAGGCGACGCTAATTTTTCCGTGGAATCAATACGCGAAACGTATTCAGCAGTGTTTAGTACCTCGTACGATTTGATTTTACTACCCTCGACGAGCTATGGCAGTACAGTTTTCATATGGTAGCGTTGGAAAAAATCACCTCGTATATCCAAGCTCAAATACGGCGTTTCTAATATAAGTACAAGCTAATGCATTGTACGAGTTCATATATGGCTCTTTGTATCTCATGTTTGTTTCTCTTAATTTTCCCCGACTCTTTTGACCTATAATCTGGAACACCTACGGCAGCGCTGATGCTTCCCGCTTCTATTATGCTTCTCCTAGCTCAGTTGGAAGCCGATGTCCGCTTAGTGGCAGGTCTAATCATTTTTGCTAGTACTCTCTGGGGTCTGTATGGAGGCAGTGACCCTGCCCTGCCAATTGATCTCACGGCGGAGTTCTCAGGGGCTGTGAGCGCCGTAGTAAACACTTACGCCAATCTCGCTGCTGTTTTGACTCCAATCATCGTCGGGTGGTTCCTCGCAGACCAGGTTCGTGCTAACTAATATACTTATTTAAGTCTCGCAGATATTTGTGTACTATTCAGAGTCCACATATTTATGATTATCGCAACGTGCGTAAACTAGTCGAGTCAGCGGGTGGTAAGGGGACAATTTTTTGTCTTTCTTGCATGATTGATAAACCAAAAGTTTAATTGACTGCGGTACATAACCCATTTTTTAGGAGAACTTTTTCCGTTGGAACGTGATTTTCGAAACAGGAGCCTTCACTGCGATGCTGGGTGCCGGCATCTTCCTCGTGTTAGGCTCAGCTTCAAGACAGAACTGGCCCACCTCTTCAGAGGATGAAGCAGCGCCTTTGCTCGTTGATCCATTGTAGAAATTTGGTAAGGCGTATTTTTTAACGCGTTTACTATTACGGATGCAGCTGTGATAGCGAAATTGATGTTTTACAGTAAACAGCATAAAATGTTCTGCTTATTGAAAACTTCTTCTTACGGTAATTCCCTTGAGTAGTTATGTCGTATCTGTATCCGGCGCTCGAGGCAGAAACGATGTTCTTACCATTGTGCCAACTGAAGGTTGCTGATCATCGCGAAGAATCCTTTTGTTACTTACTTTGTTACTTGTGTACTTACTGTGGTTTAGCATAAAAAAAATTCGAAATCAGCATGCGCCGGAATTTTACCAGCCAGTACAGAACTCAAGGGTAACAGCATTTTTATTTATAGTTATTATTAAAAAATATTAAAAGAAAAAACTAAATAGTTGACCGATACAAGTTAATGAAGTGAATTATAAGATTTTGAAACATTCCAGTAGCTTGTTAGTTCTAACAACAAGGTAGATTAGGGTTCTATATTAGGTTAACATAGAAGCTCTTGTTTCGTCAAAAATATTCATATATTATGTCAATATAATACGCGACTAAGAATTATTATTATTATAGCGCAATGATCCTAATGTATTGTTTAATTTTGGCTTAAATAGTTATTAGATCCGCCATTTCTTACCGCCATAAATTAGATATAATCACTAATATATAATAAATGAGTATAGTGCATGTCAGAGCACTAAAATTAATTAGTGCATGGCTTTTATACATGACGGCGCCAATCTTAGCCCGATTCATTTTTTGCACCTCCCACCAATCATGAAACTAGATAGGTTTGATGACAGTACATTCGGGTATTAGCATTCGCTGATCAGCTGTTTGCCTCTTGTATACACATGTATTGTACAAAAGTATTATTTTCTGATAGACAAATACATTGATAATGAGGGAAACTTTATTCAACAGTTATATTTTATAGAACGAGCCTAGTGAAACCTATTGGTACTTGGTCAACGGATGTAATAATTTCCTACATTGTAATCATTTGCTAAATGCGAATTAGAAAAAGAAAATTATACACTCAAATGAACCGAATGTACATCCACATTTACTAGACTTAGATCCCGTCAGATGGTATTAATACTCACAATATACCTTTTCAGTTGGAGTAAGATTTTCATTCACCGCATCGCATTGCGCACAATCAAACATTATACATTCTAAATGTCCGAAGATGTTATAACAAACGGCTAAATAGTTAAAATTATGGACTACTACTATTGTTATTATAATGTGATATAACATTAATAGAGATATATATACAACCACTCAACCGAAGAATTATTTTACTGGAGTGTCATTCCCATTTACTTATTAAGGGAAATATGTCTACAGTTTATTTGCTATTACTAGTTTATGTATATGAAGCGAGGTCAGTAGATTCAATATGCCTAACACGATACTTTTGGGAAAACGAGGGTTAATCAAAACTAAGTTTATATTTAATAGTTTAAAAGGCTTTGTTGAGAATAGGCTCGGAAGTATCTTTAGCATCTACTAAGATTCTATTCAATTTCATAGGTGTTCACGTATTAACAAAAATAACCATGTGATGCATGGAACTATGACACAAAATGCATACATGTAAATACGTAGGGAAAGAAGGGTTCATATTATTATCATGTGAGCACCTGACTGAAATGAAAACAAATCTTTACAACAACGAAACAAACGATTTACAGCGATTCAATGTCATGAAAATAAGACTGCTGTCATTTATAAGAAAAAAAGAGAAGAGAAATAAACACTGCTAATGAATTAGGGCGAACGAACAGCTGCGGCTTTTCTTTAGAGTTGCATCTGTCTAATAAAAGGCCTCATTCAACCGGTTATTAGTCAATTTGCCCGACTATCACAAGAAGCCTCTACTCCCATTAACGTAAAATACAGGTATTTCTTGTTATACATTATGCTAAGAATCTCAGCTATTACATATCGTTAATCTTTAGTCAGTGCCATATATGGCATTGACTTCGAACATTCTATCACCAGTAACAATCAAAGTAAATCGTTCTCACCCAAACAAGGTAATCGAATTATTCTTATTTAGTCAGCATCTGTTTTCCTTTCAAAAACCAACTTTCAACATTCATCTAAAAGAATTGATACCGTAACCTGGTTATAAGGTTCCCAAGCTAACAACTTTATTCAAACCGTTCACGGGTTTGAATAAAGCTTTATGCATACGAGTCCGCAGAATATACTAAATGATTACCATTCTTGTGAAATTTCTGATTGTCAAAACATTTTTCTCACATTACTGAGTGTATCTAGCTGAACAGTGCACAGCCAGTTTGTTCCAGCCTTCTGTAATGTATGTTAGTATTCACATAGTGTTGATTTACTTAGGCCACCATTGCGAGTTGTGAGAGAAGTGTTGCAATCGGACTTCTTCCCTAAACAACTGCATCGTCATAAGCTAGCTCAATACAAATAACCAAAGCAGCTAACAAAGAAATTCAAACTTTCGAACATCACTTGCCATTACTGTTTGTCTAGTCCAAGCCTACTAATTCGACGGGGTAGGATATCGCTGCGCGAAACAACGCAAAGCAATTTAGTAATCGTTACATGGCGATTATGGTTAGGGTACCGCAATGCTCGATACATGCAACACAGCTTTGCCCTGTTTTCCCACTATGGACGGCGTTGCTGGACGTTGAGCTGTATGGGTCCCGTTCGTTCCTTAGCAAGACTGCTGATGTGTGAGCGCATAGTTCTTTTTGGCAACCCACCCGATGGATTTCTTGTAGTTCGTCCGCTTTTGAAGAACACCTCAGTAGTTCCTCCGTCTACAGCAGTCGTCAGCCATTTTCGAAACTTCATGTTGCTGTATTAGATACGACCCAAGTTCCACGGCGCTTAACGACTTGATCTTTCGAGCTAATCAAAGATCGATTAGTGCTTATACATGTTCACAGCAATCACTACGTATCGGTGCCGAGCCATTTCTCAACTCGGCAAACTCACAATGCTGAAGCAGAAGTAATGGGTCTGTGTTGCAGTGAGTGTAGTTCTGGCTGGCGAAAGAGATAGGTGTGCCACCGTGACAAGAAATGATGGAGAGGATAAAGAGATATTTCGAATCCTAATTGAAATTTGGGAGAATTTTCGAGATTTAATGGTATTGACAGCTTAATGGGTATTGACAATTTGCATTTACATTGTTTTGAACAACTCGAGCATGGAAGGAGCTCAACAACCGATCACGAAATCGGTTTCTTTTTACCAGTGGCGAGCAAACTCTAAGAAATTCTGAATGCCTTTACCGTCATTTACAATCGT
This sequence comes from Varroa jacobsoni, assembly GCF_002532875.2. Taxonomy (NCBI): domain Eukaryota; kingdom Metazoa; phylum Arthropoda; class Arachnida; order Mesostigmata; family Varroidae; genus Varroa; species Varroa jacobsoni. Next base: position 150,978 of record NW_019213230.1, on the reverse strand, counting down.
GTTTCTATTGTGTTATTAACATACTGTGTAATGTGTTTGGCTGTTTGTTCCCATTATAACGCTAGTAAGGTACCAAGCGTCGGCGTGTTTTGTTTCTTCTATCCGTTCTTGGTGTTACTTTAGTGCGATTTGAAATCCTAAAGCTGTTTCCTGCGTCTCACAAAGGACGCTGATAGGCACACCGGAAATGCGCAAATGAGCGTCACAATTCCACTGTTAAAGCAATACTTACAAGGATCCTAGCCCAGACATGAATAGAAAATTTTTATTCGAAGGCAGCTAAACTTAATGAGGCGCAACGAGCAAGATAGGCGTGAGGTACACCATGCCGCGGACATTTATGTGGGGACCGTTAATATGAATGCTGATTGCGGGCTAACCTACTGTGTAAACCGAAGATTTAGCATTTGTGAAACAAGCTCAAGGAACAGCTCTTTCCATTAGAAAGTGCATAGGAGGTTCCGCTAAGCTTAAAGGCTAGGTTGAGGAGCATTTGAAAAGTGGAACTATTATTATAATTATTTGAAAAAGAATAGCACTAGGTCTCACTCATTAACAAAATGCTCAACACGAGTTGGCGTCTAAATACAACAGATCTTCCTGTTCCATTCATTAACTGAACAATTAAGACAGTAAGGCCATCACCTCTAGGGGAACGGTTGTTATCCTCGAAGCTTTACAATAAGCCTTTGACACTTTTTGGCAAAAGAAGGCCATACAATTATTCCCCCGAAAATGAGCAGCTATTGATATGAGTTGAATGGTCAGTATTTAAACGGCGATTTCTCAGGGAAAATGCCCACTCCACTGTCTCTAATTTTTTCGTTATCAGCAATTTGTCTTGATTATTCAGACAATAAGTGTTTCGAAGATCAATCGTGACAACGCTACCGTTAGCCACCTCTTGTCGTCAATTGTTTATTGTAAACAGCAGCTGTGCAGTGAATGCGGCACTAACAAACTTTCGTATTTTCGTAGAACGACCTGCCCGTAATGATCTTAGAGTATATACTCACTTTTCTCATTTACAGTATATCTGCTATGTAACGCTCAAACAAGCTGCTCTTCGACTGTTTGCCATTGTCGATAATCGCCTTAGCGTTAAAAAAGAAATCCACCGTTACGACTCAGTGTCTACGACAGTTGTTCGTTTGCAGCTCATTGTTTAACCTAACATAATACGGCATTACATTAAAGGTATTTTTGAAAGGCAGTAAAAGGCACGCCAGTTTTTGCAGATTAAACGTTTACAAGTCCTGACGATTCGAAGAACTCTCTATGCTCTAAAATTTCAATGGCGTTCGCGTTTCTATTATTCCTTCTATCCATAGCAAAATCATCTGCCCAATCACTGATTGGGACAAACTGGATCGCCCATCTTGAAGTGGTTAAGCAGCGCCTGATAGCGTCACCCAGCATTAACGTCATCATCGATTTTGCTATCATCATACACAGGCCGCTGGTCCGTGAAAATACTCGCGCACACAAATGGCACCGCTGTGGCAGCAGCAGAGGTACTCAACCGATCTCGGGACGAATACGAGAGAAAAAGCCGAGAACATATTGGAGGGTGGAGGAAAGCGGCGCTATTTTTCAAAATGTTATCTAAACGAGTTGATTATCGATTAACACTATTGAGAGTGCAACGAATTGACGTTATCAAGGAACTTTATCGAACTAACTAAACTCACAGCGAAGAGCATGAAGGAATATTTCTAGACGTTCAGATTAAGCTAGAATATCTTTTCATTTTCCCTTTTCCATAAATCCATAGAGGTTTCTATAAATCATCTCTGTTGTTAGTACTCTTATTTATATTATTACTATTATTAATTATTTCGTTACTCGAGCTCAGTTAAAAAAATTATAGTAAAGATATTGTGTTCTTAACTAACACACACCGTTAGACAATATTGTTTGTTGATTAAAATTGATTGTTGATATTTCTACTTCGAGTTTCGTTCTTGGAATAACCCGTGGTAGATTAGTGGGTAACGTTATTTTTAGGATACGTTGGGGCGTACGTTCGAACCCGGGCATAGACAGACAGACTTCGTTTCCTGCTGGCTGAAAACCAACCGTCCACCTGATAGACTACCCAACGGCGGAAACAGACGTAAAAAAGCAGACATAGAAAGAATAAGCTCGCCTTTTCAGCGTGTTATTATAATGTTATTATCCGTAGCACCCTCTATTAATTTAGCCAAAAGTTTAAGCACTGAAAGACGATGAGCGTAATATGTGTATATCGTTGGGAGTTAGTTGAGTTGCTCAAGTTTGTGTGAGCGTAAAGGTGTATAACATCTGAAGAGCGCCCACATCTTCCACGACTGCCAGGGAGCCGTAAGAAAGTAGAATGAACACTAGAAGCAAAAATTTGTCTTGAAACCTGTTTCGACTTGACTCCGAGGACTAAGCTGTGCGCGGAGCGAGTGTCAAGGCAAACAAATAGGAAAGATAAAACGACATTACGTAAAACGGTCTGCAGTAGAAGTAGATGCTTGAGCAAAGACTTGCTGCTCAACATGCCTTGGTAATTTCCTGATATGTCCTAATTCAGCAAATTTGTAAATTATTTTTAATATTTATATTCGCGTATACAATTTAAAATTATGAGGAATTGTATTAAAAAAATTATCAAATTTTCTCCATTTCGATACGAAGACTCAATGACAATTCAAGGAAACCTACACATTGTTATAGGACAAAATCAAGCTTTATTTGGTAACCATGAATAAGCAAATCTGCAGGCCGATAGGTAATATTACATAACGACATACCCTTCCAGGGTATCTACCAGGCCGAGAATTATTGTCCGGTGATCCTTCTTCCTTTACACGCGATACCGTCTAAATATAGTACACCTTCATCTGTTCTCTGCTTATCCATCTATCGCATGTCGTGTCCTATGGCCTATCGGAGAGACTCTTAGGAATCTAACTGCTTATGCACGGGGGTCAACTCTTGGGGTTCCTTGTGTTCGTGAGGTGTCTTCGCGATCTTCAATTCTCGATGTTCGATGTTCAGGACTCGCGGTTGAGTCACGTGTCAACTGACCCCACTTCCATTTTGCCACTGGCATCATTTGCCGGAGGCTCTCCTTCTTTGATTCCGTCGCTTCGTTCACACGTGTAGCCGCGACTCGATCCATCTTCGAGCATCTTCTCGTTCGCAGCGTTAGGTGCCCACGCGTGCACCTTGGATTTCCTGCGAAGTCTGCGAACTGCTGAAGAAGTTTGCTTCAACTCTACCTGGCCAAGTCGGGCCGTTAGCCGATTCATCCTGGCTTCGATCCCGTATATGTTTATAGGTGTGTCTACCTACGCGGCTTTCGTTCTATAGCGAAAGTGCATACGGTGCACAAAGTAAGTGCTCTAACACTGGTTTTGCACTGCAAATGACGAACAAACTCTCTGAATTGATGCTTGTATGCTGGAGCCCATCTCGATTTATCCAGTGTGATTTGGGGGTGGCACCACACGCATCAATGCAGCCGGTCTGTGGTATGTTCCCTAAGTGGGAAAGAGAGAAGAGGCACATCTCCGAAGCAGAATGCGAACGCGTTTCTTCAGACGGGTGAGGAGCGATGCTCTGCAGCGTCGTAAGTCACGAGGTCGGGAACCTCTGAGTCGAAACCAAAAATCGGCAGAGATCGAGTAGGCAGACAGACAAGGTTATCGCTCTGTTGGAACCGAGTAAAAACACGTGCATGAATGCTCCATGAGCCTCTCGGATAGACTGAGCTCCTCAGTATAGATTACTGGGCGGTTCTGCCGGGAGCAGTCCGACGGGTTGCGCATTGCCATTGGTGATAACTTCCGCCAATGCTGCTTGACTAATGGTGCGCCAGTGATCTCGTTTCAATAATGATGGCTACTCAATGACCAACGCAAAGGCTGTCGACCGGATGTGCGAACATCACAAGCTTCTTTTTAAATAACTATGAAGGCAGCGGACGTGATAATAGTACAAGATAGGCCGACTATATGTATTTGTAGTTCAAAAGCAAGTTCTACCTAGCAGTTATACAATGAAATACGTTAATCTCTATGACTCTCGATCCACGAGGAAATAGGTATTTGTTTATCAACGTAAATAACAGTTGGTTTCCCAATTTATCGTTTTTCTAACCGCTAGTTATTATCTAATCGGTTACAAATTTTTTATCAATATTCGGAGTGGATCGTCTGTATCTGCCCTCTGCTGAGAACATATCGGAGCTGTCGCATCTCGGCGTATATCTGTGCGTTCCTTATCCTACTATCTCTTTGATTGAATACGTCATGTAGCAGGATGCGTATGGAATCTTCTTTTGGGAGATGCGATGATTGGTATTATATGCATATATGGCGCTGTAGAGGATATAGAGCAGAAGAAAATGGGAACCTTTTGCGAGCTTGTAGCTAGGCAAAGACGTTACGTGATTCCGCACCAAGAGATTGCTATAACCAAATGCAGGAACTCATTACACAACGTGTGACGAAGGTCGTGCTATCGAAGGAGGATGATAAATGATCGCTTCTAATTTGGTATTAGCAGCTAGATTGGGCATTCACATGCGGACTCCAAACTGATCAACGAGAATTGTCGGCGAGCGATTAAAATTGAGAGACAATCAATACAAAAATGAACGTTGTCTATAGTTGCCTAGTGGCTTTGAATCTTATGATTATAGCGTACGTATGAATCGTCAAGTTAGACAAAATTGAATTCAGGATGTTGTCACTTGATTTCAAAAAGCAAAGTCTATTGTGAACTTGAGAAACTATTAGTTTGAGCCTCTTTATGCCATACGTTTGTTACTTCACTCGATGAAAGTAAAAACCAAAAATTTCTTCCTTATAAACAGATTCAACTAATGGTAGGAACTATTTCATGGCCGCTGCAACCTCTTCCTAAATACGATAATTTCATGTTCATTGTCCCGAATATATTTACACAATTACAACTGTAGCTGCTGATTTAAACCTTACAAACGATATACTACTACATGACAGCTGCAAGTAAATAAAGAAACATAAACAGTTATTACAAGAAAGGAAGCACAACTCAGTGTCAAAATTTTCTTAGAAAATCTGAGGCAATTTTTGATATGAGGTCTTCCTGAAGAACTGAAGATTGCCCATAGTAATCCTCGCCTTGCGTATTTCTTTTTAAAATCGGAAATGACACTAGCAACGTTCTACTTGTACGCCTCGATACATGTACCTTCTTTTGTTTTGTAAAAAAGTTCACATTATAGTCTGTATGCATTCACCTATAAGAAGGTAAAGCTGAAGTCGGGCAAACTGTCTATCCAACCAAGGTACCTAACAGCCTGATGGGTCATAAATATGCTGGGCGTCGCTGACTTCGTTCTTTCGACATCTCATGGTATCGAGTAACGGGGTTTACTGTCGATTCTGGATAAACAACAAATCAGGTACAGTATTTCTGGCTCGAAATTTTTAGCACTAGGTGACTAGAATGTCATATAAAAAAGGCAAACTTTTTGGCTCGGTTATGACGAGTTTCTCGTTTCGTCATGGAAGGAACAGGTGTTCTAGAATATCTACGATTTGATGGCCGCCGTGCTATTTTAAATTAAACTAATATTATTATTATTATAATCCAAAATACTTTCGGTTCAGCTGCCGCGTTCTGACAATGAGCAACGCTATTTCCTGCTTTATGACTGTCTACAGTTTCTGTCATGCGTATGCTAAACTGTCTGTTCTACTCCTGGAGCTATCTGTCTTGTCCCACAAATGTCCGTTTGGTAACAAAAGAACAGCTTGATAAACAGCGTTCGACCTCACAAGTCAGAAGAGGCGAATGATCAACCAGGACTTATCTTCGGCACAGGCATTTCTTCACAGTCAACGAGAGCTTGGCCTGTCCGCCGAACTCTATGCTGTTCAACGTCATTTTCACAGAGTGTCAAAACCGCTGCCAATTCCGTCACTGTCGTGCTCGCCGTTATAAATACTGAAGCGTTCAACGACAGACACAGCGAGAGAAAGACGCCTGCTTAAGCCGACTGACCTAGCAAATACGCCGCAAGGCAAGTGTAATCTCTGCCACCCGCGCAGCGTCTCTATCAATTTATGTGAGGTGCTGCCACCACTTCAAACCGACCCATTTCCAACTAAGGAACCAGATAAACGCTTCACAGCCGATCTCATATGTATACGGAAACCATTAAATATTGCGTATGGATCGTGAAGATTCGGCCGATCATATGCTAATCACTTTAGGTATGGCAAACCGTGTATGTTACTTTTTGGATTCCTTAACAGACTGAGGTTGCGATTCACAATAGATGCTATATACATATTTATGCCTAGATAAAGACTTTTTTAAATTTTATATTATGATAGGATAATAATAATAATATTATTATTATTCTCAAACAGTCATAAGTAATATTACAATTAAGCAATACGTTTAATTTTAATATTATGTCTATGGATCTAGTTTAGCTAACAATACATTTTGTTTCCTCTTATATTTCTCGATCAGACAATCCATGACAGAGCACAAGCTCATCATTAACAACTGAATAAATCATTTACAACGACGAACAAAACTGATCGAGCTGCCAGTTACACGCCTGCTAGTCAAATAGGGGCATCCATTGAATAAGGTGTCTCATAGTAGTACCAACCACACTTCAACAACACCAACAACGACCGGTGTCAGGTCTGGCTGGCTGTTGCTGCTACCTCTTTGTCCTGGCAGCTATCACTATGACATTTGGATAGTGCAGGACAGCAGCACTTCTACTCATGTTAATGATGCCCGTTTTGTTCGAACAGACAGAGAGAGAGGCACGCTTGCGCGCTCGCGCACTCACCCAGTCATACACAGCCACACTTAACACTATTTTCTGTCACCTGTCAATCAAGTCCCGTCAGTAGGGCGCGCGCGCGAAGAACAACTTCCTGACAGTCACTGCTTAGGGCTTCATCATGCTGATATACTATACACTATGTCTACTTCTTGTCCGGATTCACGCAGATTGATGAGAGAAAAAGACGACTGCATAGAACCCTATCTCCGGAGGATGAAGGAAGCTGCTTGTTGTCTCTTTGAGCATCAGTGTGATCTGTCCGTCTGTCTGTCTGTGCGCCTGTCCGTCTGTTCGTTCGTCTATTATGATCTTAGCAAACGGTGAAATGACAGTTTTGCAGATAGCACTGAACTATTTTGTTTTTGTTATGAAAAGTTCAGTAGAATATCTCCACTGTAAATATAAAGTATAAGTAAAATAGAGATGTCTTTGTATTGCTATCACTTATATTAAGTGTTCAAAGGAACTTAAGAATACTCTCAGTGCTTGTCACTTTAGTCCTACGAGCCAAAGAAAAATTGCGACGCGGGCTCTAGCCTGGAAGGTGCAACGCAGTGTCTGTTCATATTCTGAAGTTCCCTCAAAGGGCGTACGAATGTGAAAACAGTAGAACCTCTATATTTGACGAGCCGTTGCTGTTTCATGAGTGTTCTTAGTAACTTGTAGTATTCATAACAGATGAACGGTAGTTATTGATGACCATGACTGATCTCCCTATGACCCGTGATAAGCAAGTCGATACATCTCCTGCTTGTTTAATTTCCAAGCTCACATCTTCATTCATCAGCATGTAGCATCATTCTCGCCGACATCTCCCGCTGACATCTCCATACAGTTCAACTGCTCATCACCATTTCTATATAGTTGAATGGTGTTGACATGTGATAACGATGTCAGAATGTCAGCTATGACAACGGATCTATGTGATGCTAATGCCCATTTCTGACGTTCCTCTGATGGATTCTGACGAAACAGACGATCGGATCGGATCCAGGATGACAGGTGAGTTATTCTTCATTTTCTTTGCACCTTCATCCCTGTCGTACGAATTTGGATGTCTGTATGCAATAAAATAGGGGACTAGATGCATGCAGTAGATACGAGGCTTGATTCCTTTGCCTCATTGGTTACTGGGGTAGAGGTGCATGTAGTAGCATTGATGCGGCCATAGAAATGAATCAGGCATCTGATAGCACCTGAATAGCGATGATGCGGGTGCCTAGTGATAGTGATAAGTGACAGCTTCGGTTGAACAATATCGAGAGCTTCTCTAGATAGGACAAGCGCATCAGCAGGCTTTGGACGGAAAGAGTCTAGAAAACATCAGAATAGACGTTAGAGAAATAGATAGAGGAATCAAGTGGAAACCGGTTCTAGTGCGTTCTCATATGCTTTATGCAATATATGTATATATAATGTCATTGCGAGAGCGAAGAAGCAGAGTCACATGGGTTTGTCAGATCGGGTGACTGATTCTTGGTGGCCCAGAACAAACAGCACAAATCGACATATTGAATGCTACAACTGGTCGTAATGTCAGCACGAAAACAGAACATGGCTGAACATTTACTATACGCAGCTCACAATGAGAACATGCAGGAATCAGTCGAGCGCTCTAACTATGCCTGTTGTCAAATCAACACTCCGAATCAGGACGTATCCTAGCATAAATGCGGTGTTGATCGTGTCATGCAACACCACTGGAACCATCTCAGTCTCTACCAAAATATGATAAGTGATAGTACAAGTCGTTGTTGGAATCCGATGGTTTCAGCTACTGCCATCATTCGGTTGTTGGTTTAAGCTTTTTTTTGTGTCCAATTTTTTTATTTCTTCGTTGCCGGAATACTATGAAACTGCTGATCAAAAACGTATTATTCGTGCAGTTGAGGTCGATGCCGTGTACTCGAGGCTTGTGTGTTCGCGTGCATCGTTTTATAGACTTGCTTAGTTATTTGTCCGTTATGCGTGACTCTATAATTTAATAGAACTGATTCTCATAGATTTGTTAGTTATGTACATTACAAGATTACGAAAGGTTGGCAATAATGCGTTGGTAACTTGTGAACGTCGACACGCGGTCGTACATAACCATTATTATAAGCATTCGGTCGAGGGTAACCAACGTCGACTACTGAAATCACAGACTGCTATTAAAGCTGACGTTAACAAAACCAACATCCTCACCTGTTATAAAGACAATAAAACGATTTTGTCTTTTAGCCGAATCTCCAGGATTTCTCTTCTGATGTCGTAGTCTCTTATAATACGTACATTCGTTTGATGACAGCGATACGCTTCAAATTGTGTTCTTACCTCAAATGAATTTTGTGAACATTTTTAAGCAAATGCACCTACATGGAATAGAGATGAGACTTCGTTCACAAAAAGGCTCATAATTGAGTTCCTGGCTTGTCCTATTGCATTTTTCTCACACAACAGAACTCGACGGAATTTCCTCTGAAAAGGATTGTACGTCAAATAACTCAAACATAGGTCTTTGCTTAGGTTACCCGTCGATACTAGCAGCATTCAGTCATCCCCCAATAGATCTGTGCGATGTGCGCTTGCGTGGCGGCACGTATGCGCAGCTTTGTATGCAGAGTTCTGACCGATTGAGAAATAGGGACACCCATGGAGTTAGAGATATACTAAAAACGAATTTAGTATTCCTCTGGCGTGACTAAATGCTTTCCGTAGGCGTCCTGTGGTCAATGGAGAAACTTTGCCGTTTCTGAAAATCAGCGCCACTGATACCGGCTGGAAAAACCCCGTAGCTATTTTTCTTATTATAAAGAATGCGCTCGTCACTTGTCACATATTGATAAACGATTACGATTCACAACAGTCGCCAATAGAAAAGTATAAAAGACACACATGTATGTAACTGTAATACTATATCAGAGACATTTTTAGACCTTTAGACGCTCGGCAAGGTCACGGCCATATCCCGATGGCTAACTGGCATCTGATCGGGGCTCAGTCAACGTATGTGTACCCAAATTGCATGTCTGCCACAGGTCCATACCTCTCCGACTAAGAGATATGTTAGTGTCATCGTTTTTACAAACGCCAGTAAGAACAACAGGTCTCGCACGATTAGGACTTTGTCGGTATTTCGTCTGCGCGTGACGCCCTTGTTATATTCTTTCCTGCTCTTTGGCTTCCCCATTTACTTATTCCTTAGCCTGCTGATGGGTTCATTCTTCTCACCAGTGTCTGCTACGATTCTTTATTATTATGTGTGTAAATATAAAAGATGCGGACACGCCGTGCAGTCCCTGTTGAGAAGAACTCGGAAACGTCAGTCATTAGCCATTGGCTAGCAAGTATGTTAATTGGCTGGAGAAGCAAACGGCCACAATAGTTTTGATGAGGAATAAAAGCCTAGGCAAGCAATCATCCAATTGGTCCGACCAAACAATACTCAGCTTATCTAACTAACAAGAAGTTATACATGATGCTCGTGTTGGCCTACCACGTCATGCAGTAGCAGCTGATTATTTGGGCGTGCAGCTTGACTTTGAACAGCTCGGACAATACCCAGCTTCTTGATTTCGATTGCTCACTGATTGCGTCGCGAGTTATTTTCGCTTTACATAGGCCAGCGCTTTGCGCAATGGATAAATTTCCCTCCAACTATTTTGTACAACGGTATCTTCGATAACATACTTATATATTTGCATATATTACTGATGAACACCACTAATAGTTATGGTTCTAAACTCTTGCGAGTTCTCGCACTGAAGGATTCAGTCTTGTTCGTTTTGTTTCTTGGCTTAATATTTCTTTCCATGTCTTTTTCTGAGTTTTGCGAAGGACGCCGGCGATCGAACAAACTCTTGCAAAATCGAACTTCTAGTAATGTCAGTTGTCTAGCTAGCCGAACAGCATCACATTTTCTAATTAATAACTTCTGAAGTCTATATGTTACAGAAACAGCACAGTGGCGTCATACAGATACGAATTCATGTGGGCGTATATACAGACACGAACGCAACAGCAGCGCCTTCATACTCATGATAGTGATTCTAATGATGATCACGACGAGAATCGGCCAATAGGTAATATACCCTTTCCGTGTATACGTTTGCTGTTATTGGCAGGTCCGCTTGGAATTGCCCAAGGGCCATTGGATAGTTAGACAGCTTCAACTATTTCAGCTACTGTTTTTACACTAACATTACAACTAGCGTTGTCCATTTAGTAGGCGGTGGAAGTTGACAACGCTGTCGATGCTGTGAGAAACAATTGTCATAGCCAGTAGGTACACACTGACACAACGTATTGGAACCATCTAATAATATATATATATATAATGTGTATTATAGTATAGCACTCGATAGTATTCGATTGTACCCTTACGGAAATTTCTATCTCTTCCTTCCTGTTGCAGCGATTGCGCACATATAATAAATTCAATTATACACCTTCCTCCACAGTATTTAATTTCAACTAAGGTAGCCATATAAAGCATTCCCTTTTTGTTTTCACCGTTAGGAATACGATGCACTACATAGGACTTGTTAGCATGGGCCTATCAATGGATCAATAACAACATGAATCTACGGGAGAACTCTCTCCAATCGCATCTTACCAATGTACTCCTTTTTTTTTGTATATTTATGTTTAAGTAGTATACTATTTATAATATATATAATTGTATGATATACCTGAATATTTATTGATGATCGAGTTACCCTTTTCTCACCAAACTCTTGGTTTTCCTGTCCGTATTCACATCTATATCTAGTTAGTGTTTCCCAAAGTGGGACATACCAACCATACACTAAATATCCACATAGGAGGCCCTTGCCTTGCCCACCTCTCGGCCTCTGCGTCTTCAGTACCGACACCTTCCAAATGCTTCGTTTCCTTGACGTCGTGCGGTGACGTTAAGATAGAGGCAACTCATAGCGTCCTATTTTGCCTGCAGCCAGCCAACGCTAGTGACGCTTGTCTCCCTTTTTCTCGTTGACCCCTGTACAGTCTATATTGGTCTCAAACTCTGATCGCCATCGAAATTTCCCCACCCACTGTGAACTTGACAGATCAGTCTCCCGCCCCGACGTCATAACCAGTCTTCGTCGTCGAACATCTTTCCGCCCCCAATCACATCGGATCGTCATCCTCAGCTACGATTTTTTTTCAGATTTCTCACAGGACATCGCCCTTCAGCACGTTGTCGGTGGCGATCGACATCACCATGACCAAGCACAGGGCGTTAGCAGGAATTCGTCATTGTTCGTTCGAGCGTCGCTCACACTCAATAACGGTGTATGTAGAGCACGCGATAAGAGATCAGAGAGGTGGGGTGGAAAAATCACAAAATAGGCTCGACTTTGCTTGAACAGACCGTACTACTCCCATCACTTTCATTCTATTTTTGTTGTTCTCCTTTCTACCCGCAAAAGTCTGCCGCCGAACGGCGAGTAGTCGTCGGATGAATAGCAACTGAGTAGATCCGATTTTTAAGGAGCGACCATACAAGGTAAATCCCTCCTTGTCAAAACGACTCCCTACGGCAATTCACAGATTAGGGGAACGTCACCTACCAGTCACTCGAGACTTTGACGTGTACGCAGTGTAAAAACAGTAAGTACAGCTGAGGAATTCTCGTAGAGGCCATTGTAAAGCTTCGCGATGCAACCAAGCGTATATAATCAATGCTATTGAATATGTAAGCAATACGATTAATTTATGATGCTGTAATTAATGCCACATTAAACAAATCTTGTATCGCAATAGGTATATAGAAAGCCTCCTGTGAATTCATGCATTTTTCGGTAGCAAATTTTCGTTCTCTAGTGCTCTTTAACCACTGATTAAACAAGCGCCTATTCAATCTTGAGCATTTTCTTCAGCAGCTGAGAAGCTTTTTCTTACCAGTGATTAACATCTAACTGTTTCTAAGTAATCGCAGCCGTCAATTCTCATAGTCGAATAGACTAAATTAGTCTGCTCGAGGCGTAGCATCGTATAGTAGTGTATAACGATAAATAATTCTGGGAGGTGTACTACCATAATCGACCTACTTTATTCACCTATAATGTATAAATATAAAGTTGGTTGGCTGTGTTATCTAGCGCCGTAATAGTTGACAGGCTTCACGTTTGTCACCTATCTTTCATCTAAAGTACGTCTGATCGGATTGTGGAATGTCCTCATCCGCCATCAACTGAGCCACTAAGTGTAATTAACTAATATTCCAACAAAATGTTAGTCAAGATACGTAATCTCGCGCTGATATTCCCTAAAGCATTTGCAACCACTAATCTTACAAAACAGAAAACTTAGATAAATTATTATCTCATAAACTAGACATTTGTCGCTCAACCGATGCCGCGGGACGGACCCTTGTATAGAAAAAAGTCATCGATCTGAAACGTTTTCGTTGACGGTATTTCTGAACCAGTACAGGAGAATGAATAAATATCATTTAGCCACGTGGGACGGAAATCGTCTATTTTCTGCAGGGCAACAAAGTGTAATATATATATATATATATATATATATAGACCAAATAAGCTCTCTTAATTTTAGTCCGACACTTCCATTAAGCGATACTTCAAATAGCTGACCCTAACACGAAATGTTTCGATACCCGATTTTGTGCCTAAACAACTCAAATATTCAGTTCAGTAGGCACACACTTCACTACTATTATGGGTACACAAATACTAATGACCAAATTTGACCATTAGCACAGCCGTATTAGATGCGCGATTCTTGTCCGTCTCAAACGTTTTTGTGTCAGTTTCAATAAGGATGACCTCGTTTACCACACTTAATGAAAACATTCGTAAAAACACTTATACCCTTGCATTAAACGATTTTCCTTTTACTAAAGAAAGTACAGGTTCAGTAGACGTGTATCATGATTTTAAACTAGAAAACGTATGTACGTGTTCCGTAGAAACCTAACTAAACTTTCTGCTTTATGCCCCTATGACAGTCTCGCTATGTTCGTATCAAAAAACGACCGACAGTAACCCGTAGCCCAACAATCAGCTTTACACGTATAGATTTAGCTTAAAAGAGAAGCGTGTCATTTTTTTTTATCTGGTATTGCGGTATTTATTTAATACCCAACCATATTTATATGGGTAGATGTTCAAGCAGGTCTAAGCGTCTCCTTGGTGGTACAGGGCCCGAAAACCGTATCACACATGTTCTCACCGCAAGTCTCTGTGTACACATATGCTGTCCCAAATAGTGCCCGCTTCGGGGAAGAACGGGTTCCTTTTTCCTTGTTCATACCTTCTAGCTGTTCTGGATATACCAAGTAAACGAGCAGGACTAGAAAGATGGGTATAGAGAGATAATTAAATTCGGGATGAGGTGAAACCGCCATGGATCCGAATGAGAGACAGCACTCGAAAGGGCTCCGTGGGCCAGTTCTTACTGAAGGAAACTGGACCGACGGGATTTGTATGTACACCAGTACTACCCACGGGCTTGATTGCACTTATTGAAAGGTGCCTACTTGCGGAGTGTTTCAACTGCTAGCCAGAAAATTTCGCTATTACCTAGACTCCACAAAGTTACTTTGAATTAGTCAGTTAATTATTGCGTGCAGCATGTACGTTTCAACTGGTCTAGATAATTTGCTCTACCTTGTAATAAAAGAAGATTGAAAAAGAACAAAGAGCAAATAGACGTGATAGCGTGACACTATCGGCCGTCTTTTGTGTGTGCATGGATAGTGGCCGAACTAGTTGCTGTCGCGAGCTCGCAGGCCTATTGGAGTATAATAATATGATAATGATAGAGAATAATAGGAGTTAATAACTGCCAAAATACAAGTGAACTAAAACACATACTAATACCTATAGAGGCATAATATATATTCTGCATATGTTCATATGGTAGCGCTTATAGCCTGAAAAATGGCCCATTCAAATGGAGTATGCATCAATCATTCCTATTTTTTAACCGTCATAAGCTGTTACTGATGTCATAACCTATCAACACCTCCAAGGAAGACACGAGTAATATAGCGTATATTAATAATATTGTATTTAGTTACTTTTTTGGCCTGTGCATAATTTCAATTTATTGTTACATATACACACATACTTTACGTTTAGAAAATCTACCTCAACTCTGAAGCTATTGTTATTTTTTTTTTTCTATATTACATTAAGTCAAAAACAGCGGAAGTTGGTTGGCACAATCGTTTGTTATGCAGTATGTATAGACTGGCGATAGCGCTTACACTACAAACACGCATCGTCGGGAAGTGCACTTCTGCCTCTAGCAAAACATTCATAGCTTCTGACAGTTTACCTTACTAATTCAGCTGTACCCACACTTTAAAAATCGAAAGGCATTTTTCAACCAACTGAGAAAATTGCCGGCAGCATATTTTTCAGTGATGAGCTTTCGCGTCCTGGGAAGACTGCAGTCAAAAAATGGTCCCACAACGTTCGAGCCAATGTGCGTACAATAATACCCTGCTTCTGCTACAGTTCTGTATAACTTTAACTATAGCACAGCGATATTGACCCAGGAAATATCAGCAAGTGTAACAATTATTTACATAAAGTCGTTGACGAAATTAGACTTGCTTCCTAATCTGAAGGAGGTAACAAACAATCAACAGCTTTTATTAGATACTGTTGCGTCACTAGCATCTTTACTACGAAACATTTACACTATACAATAAAGAAATGTTCTATACAAAGTGATTATATCTACAAATGTAGAATTTTTCATGTTACCGGCTTCCTCGAAAGTTATGTAAATTTTAGCAATTTTGATCCGCGCCGTGCGTAACATGGGTGAAATTTATACTTGTCATCGAAAAAAGTTTGCAAGATTTTGATAGAGAAAGATCTCTGTTTTTCTTTCTCTAGATTTTAGGTTCCCACCTGACGAAACGGCTGTTCTTCTACATAGTCTATGGAGAACTCGGATTGATTTATCCCAACAAGCGATGTAACGTTACGATCAACTTCATGAAATAAAATAGTGATCAATCAAATATCTTATTATGCTTATCAATATTTGGGGAACATACATCATTACCACGATATTTCTCGTGTGTTCCGCTACTTTCATTTTCCAAATGACTGAAGTACTGAACATTAGAACAAGACCATTTGCCTAGGCCTTAGGTACCTGATTGTCGAAAATGGTTGGTTCTTTTGTTTATATCCTACTGTCAACGTACTAATCAGCTGGTCGACGGGAGATAGTTGGGATCAAGGTAGTGGTCATTGATCACGTAGTCGCTGTCAACCTGCGTGTCCGCAACCATTTGTACAACATGGCCCGCGATCACACACGACGACTTTTGTCGACACGTTCCATCTACGCACAAATTCACATTGCATTCCACGCATTGAAACCGCAGGCTGCTGTCCAACTTTTTCAGGCACACACCGCAATGGATTTCGGCCTGAGAGGATTTGTTGTCTTTCGACTGGTTATGATTCGAGAGTACTACAGGGCTTTCCTGCAAGGGCGTGTCTGGGTCCATTGTGATGGGACTAGCGTGTTGTGGGAAAAACGTTGATAGGTAGAAAGCTTGCGTTTTTAAAGTAGATTGAACGCGTCGAACCTTGCGTGACGATTTCGGTATGTTCGGAACTCGTCCTGGCACCTCAAGTCCTGCCTTGGCCAGTTTAATAAAGTACTTTTGCACCCTGCTGGCCACCTGTTTAATCGTACGATTACCAAGTGCAGCAGCAATCTTACGCCATCGTTGCGCCTCGACAGCTTCTGGTGGAAACTTGATGAGGAGTTCTTCAAGTCTCTTTTGTTCCTCTATACTCCAGGGTTTATTGTAGGTTTCTGGACGATTCTTCAGCGAGTGTTGTTGAAGCTGTCGTGCACTTGGAGATGGCTCCTTTTCAGAATATGTAGAAGACAGTTCGTGCAACAATGACGAAGAAGATGGTCCCTGTGCTGAAGACGTCGAGGCTGTCGCATTCTGATCAGGAGCACCAGCGGCAGCCCTCGTCGACTTCGGCGTAGCACCTAAATAGACTGGCGGTATAGCGTACCTTGCGCAATCGACCTCCGGTACTTCTGCAACTATTTGTCGTGTCGGCAACGAGATCGTTCGTTCTTGAAGCCTTTGAACAAACCCCATTGGATTTTCCAGAGCAACTTTCTTTTCGGCTTCTAGTTGGTTAATATCCTGAATGGCGCGCATGCGCTGAGCTTCGAGTAATACCAACAATTTAACGATACTTTTATATTCGTTGTTAGCGCGAAGAGCGAGATGGTCAGTCTCGAACGAGAACGTCTGTCGTTCTACCTCTAAAACAGATGTTGAAGTAGGCTGTGAGTTTAAAGACGTCTCGTTAGAGCCGACTTCACTAGACGTGTTTGAATCCAAAATTGGCTTTCTATCTTCCGGCCCACGGTAGCTGCCAACAAATTCCGTTCTACGCGTATCAATTTTTTCGAGTACATTATTCTCACTTAAGGGGACGTCTAGAAGGGCGTCGTCACGGCTAGTGACCACGGTTTCACAAATAAGAGAATCTTCGACGAACAAGGTCATGTCATCTCGTTGAGGACTGGCACACTCCTGTTTGATGGCGAGTCTGTCTTCATTAGCGGATGCGATCGAATAAGAGACATCTTCTTCCATCTGTAATGCCCAACACCTCGGACCACCTGCAAGATAAAGTAAAAAAAGTACGAAGTAAAAAAGAACCAACTTAGCGATATTGTTCGGCTATTCACAGCCATGCAAATGATAAAATACTAATCGTGAACCCATCAAGACAAGGCAATATAACTCTCAGTAAAGTACATTTATGCGATCGTAAGATAAAATGAACACCGCTTAAAATCCGCTGAATCTCTGGTACACAGCTCAGACTATCGTAATAGATATCAGTAGAGAATTATGTACGACGAAACGGCCAGTCTATTTCGGCAAAGTTGAAGTGGTAAAAAATTTGCTAAATCTAGCCATAACTAAAAAATAAAGTCAAAAGACATGGTCATAATGTATTAATAATTAATTGACTTGAAAATCAGAGTCAGTATCATAGACCAGTTGTGACATTCATATATGTATAGTCACATACATGGTGAACGATGCTTTAATAGTTAATCACTTACCACTAACTGAGTCACAATTTACTCTATGAAGCGGAGCCTACTATCGCCTGCGAGGACAAATAACAACGGACAACTAAGAAGCAATAACAACCATTGTCTGGGCTAATATGACACAACGACAGTACACGATAAGAAATGAGTCTACGGAATGACGTGAAAATTAACCACGTACTGGTATCACTCACTCTTCACGTCGGGCTAGGGGCAGCAAAAAGCTTTGCTGACTAAATTTGTACTATATACACTATCCTTACTATGCTTTGTTGTTGATTCAAGCATTCGACGGTTACCGCCACCAGAAGCTCATATTGATATAGAAAATAGTAGTTACGCCTGGTTCAATTGGATAACGCTTTAGAAAATGGACATTTACCGATAGAGGAAAGCGTACATTCGCCGCAAGTGCAAACAGAAGAAGCACACTGTAAACAAATAAACAAGCGCATATCAAAAACGTTTCGCCAATTCACTTGCTGACTTCGCCGGTGTGAGAGCAGCTGAACTATGTAGCATAGCAATACGACGAGAACGTCGGCTGCACGCACCTGTAAGAGTCATCGAATTCACATTTGAGGCTGTAGAGCAGACTTACTTGAACCGCTATTTCATCATATGATCATCTCAAAAGTGGCCAATCTGCCGACTAATAATTCAAGTAGAGTTTGTACTGCCATAACATCACATGTGTTGTTATGCTTAACATTATTCGAATTCGCTTTTATTTCAAACGCATCGAATGGGCAGTGTGGCGCCATCTTGGTTTTGACGTATTAATGTAATACTTAGAAAGGTGTGCAAGCTTGCGGGCGTTTACTGCTAGCAGTCATAGAATAGGAGCGTTTTAAATAGAGGTCTATCATTCAAGAATCAGGAGAAAATATAATAGCTTTATTCAACCATTTCAATAAATATATATTATTACAGAATAGTTTGGATCGGACTATTCAGCGGCTTAAATAAAATTGTCAAATGCAGGTCCAATCTATATAAATTAGTGGATGTAGAAATTGATAAATCCAATCCTAGCAATTGAAGCTGTTTATACTAAACCCCTATGACCAAACCAGTCAATAATAGAATGAGTCTGAAAACTCGGTATATATTTTGCGTGTTTGAAAATGTAAGCTTATTTACAGAAATTATCTATTGTTATGTATTATTAATGTATAACACCAGAGATAGCTTTGCGAATGACATCCCATCTCTGTTGTTGAATAACATCTCAGTTATAAGTAGGCAATCAGTAAGTACTTGTTATGGTCTACCCTTAGTTATTTAGATATATAATAAATAACAATTAGAATATATAATATCTTAATTTTCTACATATATATATAAAGCTTGTATTTGTAATATAAATACAGGCTTACATTTATAACAGGGGCCTATACCGTGAAATCCTCTAGACTAAAAAATCTAGAAATTTGTTGTGTGGGATGGCATATTAGATTCGGTAGTGTTGTAAGATGAACCAGAAACGTATTAACCTATTATTTCAACTACGGCAAAAAGTAGTGTAAGCGGAAGTAAATCTTTATATACAAATGAGATAGTGTTCATTTCTTACAAGAAAGGTGTTTCACATTGCTCTTGCTGCCCAGAACGCCTATTTGCATATAGTTCTTAATACATTTAGAAAAAGGAAAGCGTCGGTACCTTTCTGAAAGCATATACGAAACAAAAGTTCACAATGAAATTTCTATGATTCACAGTTGCCTTTCTTGTCGCTGCTGCCTTCTTCTCGCCGGAAATGTGGTATATCAATCAGACTTCAATTTTCAGTGATTACCGATGTCAAATCTACGGGAGGGCGCGGGAACACACGAGGCCAACACAGAATCGTGCTGCTGCTGACGGTCTTGCTCATGCGTAGGGGCACAAACGACCTCGCAATGTCGGCGTAACGCATATATGACGCCCAGCTGGCTTTCCGTTGACCGCCAGCTGCCCACCCCGCTTAATATGACCATTACCGCGGTTGACAATAGACAGACTTCGAAAATACCGATGAAATCAAGCAAATCATCACCTTCGAGCACCAAGTATATTTTACTATGCCTATGAGATTTAAATAATACTACTAGACTCGTCCAAGGTAGAGTGACGGCGGTGACTAAGTTGAAATGGATTTTTGCCACCATCGCTGTCTGCTGCCGAACCAAAACACTCGATTTGCGATTACCGTGACTTTTCGACGCACCACCGTGAACGATGGGGCGGCCTCCTGGAATTGGGCTAGGCAAACGAGAAAAAAGCGTCAAGGAATGGCACAAATTCGAACTAGTGATGATAACATAATAGGTTGCGATTGATATCTGCATTTCTTTCAGAGTACAAAAATGGGGCGTAGGTGTTCAGATGACACGGTGACTGATGTAGCTTTTGACTTTTTGGACAAATAAGTAGACATGCAGACACAAAAGAATAACAACGAAGACTGACGTAGAAAAATATACTAACTCCTCCCGGAGACCGATTTTCTGATAAATACAACAAAATTACGTACTCGGCTGGTTTTCGCCTCTCACAACCGCTCCGTTTCCCATGTGAATGAATAAAGTATACCGTTAAAATGTGATTACCTTTACTAAATATTAGTTAAACCAATATCATATACTATATGCTCTATAGATATACCAAATTCGGTTACAACCAAAGGAAAGACTATCCGTTGTTTAAAGTCAGAGCGGTACGAACGTCACTGCCACTGTAAATGGGAAACATCCAATTCAATTATTTCGTACCTACCGTGACGCATAGGACATGTTGCTCTATTTGAAAAGAATCAAGTCAGGCTATTCGTTTCTATATCTATGTGTACACAATTTCATAGGCAGACAATAATAAGGGATCGAGTGATAAAACACACAAATGAGATTTTTAGATTGTCATTAATTTGGTGACGCATCTGACACATTTAACATTATGGCCGAACCTGCACTCGGGTCGAGTGTTTGCGTATCGGCATTTAGATATGTTCAATGAATTTCAGGTGGCAAAATCAACCAGTGCGCTACTAAACAGGTTAGTAACCAATAATAAATATTGCCTCTATATTTAGCCAGCACTCCAAACAATTGAATTTGACGAATTGGCCCGCTTATTGCTTTGAGTCTAGACGCGAGGGTTTACGTTCATCGAGGCATTTTACCCTAACGAGCTGGGAAAGAAATGGAACAGCGAGCCTGGGAAATGTTCTCAGAATCCTGAATTTAGTCAGGATGACACAAGGCTGGCTCGGTGAGCATGGCGACGGAGTGTAGAAAGAGCGCAGCGGTTCAAAGGGGGCCTGGATATCACGGAGATCATCCTTCTCTTCCCATCTGGGCTCATTAGCGCTCATCAACATCGTTGTAAGCGACTGAAGTATACTCGGGGTTCAGCCACATGTGGCGTGAGAAAACAGCGTGTTCACAGTAGCAGCTTTCAGTAGTATGATTTATTTCAGTGAAAGCAAAAAAGAACCGCTCAGGTTCACATTAACAAGCAGGCTGTGCGGGACAATGATCTGATTTCTGATAACGGACATGCTAACTTTACGGGTATTCCCAAAATCAGAGCAGTTGTATTTGACTAGCATTTATAAGAAATATGTCGTTGGCTACGGGAGATTGCTGCTCAAAGAAAGATGATCGGTTTTCAAATATCAAGGGGTTTCAAAAACAACCAACTTGTCACGTTTCGTGGACAATTTGAGCTGCTAGAACTTACACGCACTGCTTTGCCCCCAATCAGCAAATCGTTTCCATCTGAAGCAGAAGTTGAACAATAGGGAACATAGCTTTGGCTTATTTACGTAATACCTCACACGTCTTTCGCAGTCACTGTTCCCACAAGTAATAGCTGCTGCACTTAAGCCGCTTATGGAGATCGTCGAACATAATAGCCTTTTTTGCAACGAAACCTAACAGCACTTTCTCGACGAGTAGCGACTTTCTATTCGCATGGAGACTATGATGCCGAGCTACGGTCGTTGTTACAGCAAAGAAATGCTTTGGAGTCACGCGTACCATTAAGAGCATCCCCGCTGCTCATCAGATACAGCTTCCGCCAAGTGCCCCCCTTCCCGTTCTGTAGCACATATCTAACGGGCTCGTTTCCATAGTCGATTCGACAAAAACAAGTCAGTCGCTTAGTAGTGAAGTGGTACACGCTCTGAAAATTGCGAATATTCACGAAACGTTACCCTTCTCAAAGGGGAGTGAGAATAAAACGTTGTAACCCTACGAAATCGCAAGGTCAACAAAGCTCAGATTTGGGTAGATTATGGATAGTCATCCTATTAGAATCGAAGATGTTGATTGCTTTTCGAGCAAGCATCTGTTTTTCGTCACTTGACAACGACGACGACGACCTCAACGACAAATGTGAAGACCTGTTCT
>NW_019213230.1:114614-128579 GCF_002532875.2 Varroa jacobsoni | reverse complement strand
TCGTCGAGGCAATTTACAAGCCGTTTTCATAGTATTTTTAGGAATATTAAAGCATAAACTCTCTACTGTATGTGTTCTAAAATTATGAAATAGGACTGTAATAAAAATCCTCAAAGAAGGTCATCAGCAAAACGTTTGATTTTAGATCGTGGAGAAGGAAAGAAGCTGTGTTGAAGTTGTGTGTATTGGTTAAACTCATATAACGCTTCATAGAGACACGGTAATGTTCGCACTGATCTGCTTAGTGTAAGCGCTTTTGGTACAACCGTTTTAGCGGACTAACTGGATATACCTGAGACAGCCTTTCCAAAATTTAGACCGATCTTGTACACAAAATAAACTACAAAGAGAATTTCTTGAGAAATGCATTGTCTCTTATAGCAAAATGAAGTGCAGCTGTGCGAGTCCGCAGCGTATCCGTGCTTACCTTTTGTATAAAGTTTAAGGCGATGCTGTACAGACGTAATAGCTCCGAGTACCGATAGGCGATTCACTCGAGATTTGATATTCGATGCCGTTCCAAACTCATCTGCGAGCATTTTTGAAATACGCGATATTTGATCCTTTGGAGGAATAATCAGAGAAATCATGCTCGTGCCATTTCTGTAAAAGGAGCCAGTAGCAGGGACAATGTATTAACGATAAACGACACAACTCAATACGAAACAAAGGCGGACCAGGGCGTTGAACACTACGAGTCTAGTTATACTTCAGCTGCTGTACATAAGTAAACGTATTAAAAGTAAATGGAGCATGCGATATTTAAATAATAGGTTGGCTTGTGTATCTTCCTTTAAATAGCCATTTAAGGGCTGACAAAACTAGATTTTGCGTCAACGACACACTGAAGATGAGTACAAACCAGTATTCAGTAGGTCTATCACTCGACTTCCGTCAACCTTCGTTTCATAGTTCAGTCACTCTTTTACCTTCTTTTTTACTTTTACTTTACACATTATTGATTTAATATTAAACTTAGTATATTAGTGAAATACTTCTTGATATAGTTGGGTTGCATACTGTCACAAACACGGATTAATAATAACAGTAATAGAAATAATTACGTAGTTCAATATTATTTCAAAACAAGCACTAATCTCATATTTCAAGATGACGCTATTTTATTACGGTGCGGAATTTCGCAAGGTTTTTTTTTCTATTCAAGGTGTGTTTGTATTCTTTGAATTCCGAGCCCGTTCACTCATTATTCTATCATTTGGCCTTTAGCAGGCTATTGTAGTGAGTTGAAGAAAATCAAAAAATACGAGTGGTCTACGGATGAGTTCCATCCTTGAACTACAGCTGCAAAGGCAGTTCGCCGTATAAACCTACTATTCGGCCAGAAGCACCGTAACCCGTGATTTCAAAACAATCCGGGAAAGCAATTCTGGACCCGAAGATGGGTCTTGTGAAACGTTTCCTGCAAAAGGTAACTAATGTAGATTTGAAGGTTGTAGTGGAAGCCGACTGATCTTAAAGTGCACAGGTACTATCTATCAGGTTCAATGAATGTGAAAATACAATATCTGTTCACTTCAATCAAATTAGGAACACGAATTAGTAAAACACTTAGGTGCCTCATGACTTCTGCGAGGATTAAAAAACAAACGTCAAAACGTTATGATACAACATATACCTCACACCGAATTGTGACTTGTGATAAAAGTGGATCCTCTACACTGATCGGAAAAGGTATCGGGTGGATATAACTAAACCGGCAAGACATCACCCTAAGGCAAATTTACAATTACAAAACCTTATGGCGCTTCTCTGGCGACTCAATGTAAATGTTGTGCATTACAGCTTCATTGGTCCTAATATACGTAGGATTACGCGTATTACGTAATATAATGCGAGTATAGTACTGAGTAGTACAAGTGAAGTGTACTGTCAGCGATTGGAGAAGCAACAAAAAACTCAGCAGTCAGCAGCCAAGAATAACGAACAGAGGTAAACGACTCCTATTACAAAAATTACGGTAGCAAAACTTCAAGAGTTGTAGTTGGAAGCTCCCTGCTATCCTCATACTCTCCAGATATTGTTCTTTCAGACTAACATTTTGTTTCAAAATTTCGGTAACGTCAGAATAAAAAAACTGTAGAAATCTGAACCAAACATCGAAATTGCTACTTGAAACCTTTGTGCCCCAAACCTAGTCGATGAAAAAAAAGTCAGCGTCTGAAAATGTTACTATGTCACGTGTGACACTAAACAACCTAAAATTGCCAATATTATTTATATGAATGTATCCTCATTATTATTGCATTGTTTAACAAAATACAACGCTAGGTACTGTAGTTCTTGCTTGCACTTGCCTCCAACGACAAATTATTTGTACGTTCTCCTGTTTTTGTAAGCATAACTTGAAATATATCCTTACTTGTGCAAAAGAAACCGTTAATTTGACTTTAAGAAAATAAATTCATTCAAAACTGAAGCGCATTCGCTGTATTGTTTGGTTGCTATATCTAACAAATGTTTTAGTAAGAGAAGCAAACGCAAATGCATAAAAACAACGTCAGTGAAGTGTCATGAACGACGTGCGTTGTTTTATAATAAGCTGACGACAGTTCAAGCCCTTTTGTTCAACTTTTGTACCGTTCCAAAGCTACTTAACAACAAGCTTATAGGTAAGTTGGACGTGTGTGTGTGTGTGTGTGTGATCATTATAATATCAGCTTTAAAGTACACATCAATAGAAGTCAACAGCAACAACTTGTTTTTGCACTATTCTTACCTTTAAACATATATTTGTTAAGGTTTTCCTTAAAGAATAAAAGATGTAAAGGTGAACAAAACGGAACCTGCGAAATTTGCAAAAAAAAATACCTATAAAGCCCATGATGATTTACTAGTTAATAATAATTAGTTTAATAACATATTGACTATGCTGAGTCCATATGTATCAGTCTAGGTACAATTATTGTGGAAGAGATTTGAGGAGATTCTGATATGTCAATGGGGATTTCCTCTGGCAAGCTCTGTTAGATTTGGAAACAAATCGATGGAGCAAGCAACCGCTCTGGTCGGCCCGGCCAAGTGCCAAGGCCCGTTCATCTTTACTTTATAAAACAGCCATTCATGGACCATATGCTCAGTGCTCAGGATGCGGCTCCGGTTTACAACAAGAACAAATTTGTCCTCGTCTCTATAGTAATAGGGAACTCTACAAAAATATTCTACTACATTTGTGACATTGTTGTGTCAGTAACCCAGACATTGGTACCACAGTAATTTGCTACATAGATCCATTTCATGCAACCACAGCCAATTATACTCAGAACAATAAGCACTTATAAAATGTACATTGTACCCAGAAATAGCTAAAGATCATCCAGCCTTGTATCAATAACTTGCAGGGAGGTTCCACCCAATTTTCCACTAAAACTCATTGGTGCCACTTTAGTGGATCCAGTTTTTCCAATAAAGACGCTTGAATACATCAAATATGAAGATAAAAGAATTCTGTGCGACTTATTATCGCATATATACTTACTTAGAAATTTTATGACTGCCTTTTTCTAAGCATATGGGAAATTAGTTAGTAGGCCGACTACACACGTAAGATCGTCATTATTTTACCGTTGTACTGCAATCGTTTATCGCATGACAGGCGGACAGACGACGGATGCCGGGCGGTCCCGCACTGTGTCGGTGGTTAGTGGCATTCGCATCGCCATCATTTACAAACATTCACAAACATGCCGCTGTATCGCGTCGATTATCGTTTGTTCGCAAACCCAGAAATAAGCATAACGATCCTGGCTAACTTCATTAAAGCAGCAACGTTCGTGTTTTGTCAATTTTTTACCTGCTAGAAACTATCCACTAACATAGCTATGTATGCAGCAACAAATATAGGCAGGAGGCGCCCATAAACACCTAACAGACGTATGAATAGAGAATGATATGTTTAAGTCCAC
Organism: Varroa jacobsoni; assembly: GCF_002532875.2. Classification (NCBI taxonomy): domain Eukaryota; kingdom Metazoa; phylum Arthropoda; class Arachnida; order Mesostigmata; family Varroidae; genus Varroa; species Varroa jacobsoni. Next base: position 124,656 of record NW_019213230.1, on the reverse strand, counting down.
AACTTTGCCACTATTACGTATGATCTTTCGCATTTGAACTGCAATGGCTGATGAGTACGTTTGCAAAACAGGTGAAGTTGCCTTACCCTCTTGCTGCTTCAAGACTTTTGATGAGTTTCTTGATCTTCCAAATCTCAACATTACGATCTGCATTAGTCTCCTCCATTTTAAGGCTCTTTGAACGAACGAACGAAGCTGTTCGCTTTTTTCTATTTCGTCCTAATCAAACGACACTATGAACACTAAGTGAACTTCTGCTGCTAAGCAGCCGTGGTTCCGCTCCAACTAAACCAACGATTCCACCTGCCTCAGTGTTTTAGTGCAATGATTTTATCTTGATTAACAGATGTTACTTAATAGCCACAATTGTGGCAAAAAGTATTATCGGCACTTGTAGCTACTGCAGATAGGAGGGCAGTTGAAACGTAGAACTAGTCCACGGTATCACAACAGGCAGAGTGTGAAAAAGAAGAAATTATTATAATATATAAGGCAGCAAAGTACAAAACGTGGCAGACGGGCAGCAGACACTACCGGCACACAGCAAACCAACAACACACTACCGCACAACTACGACGGCCGCCGGCAGCAGCAGCAGCAGCACAAAGACACAAACAGACGAACCAGCTCTCACTTTTATTCTCTCCCTCTGCAGTAGCAACCTGGTCGCCGTTGGTTTAATTTTTCGGCTTTTTGCTGTTCGGCACAACAACGGTAAGCCGGCAACGAACTACTACAGTCAGTGAGGCACCATTAGTTATAGCAGCTGAAGCCTCTAGCGGTCACTAGTAGTCGTAATAGTTAGTAGACGACACACAGGTCCTGCTAGTACTGATGATGGCGGTTACACGAAGACTCTGCTATGCTCCGTTATTCTGTGCATTTAGGCAGGTAGCGTGCTATGGGAGTCACTTCGCGCCCGCCCAGTAATTCCTATTAAAGACGGCTACCACAGCTCAATCGAAGTGCTAAACCAAGTGATTGGGTGACATTCGAATCGTATCTGACAAACACACAGACGATGTTGTTGCTTTTTTTCTGGCTATCTGGCCCGTTCGTGTCACAGGACAAGAACTAATCGACTGGACTATCTGGTGTGAGTAGTTAATCAGCTCGTGCTGGATAATCAGCAACAATGATCTATGCGATTCTCCGTTAGAACAGGGATAGTAAACAGAAAGAGAGCCGACTTGCCTCGGCCTATTCGCCGACCCGGAACATGTGGCGCCGTAAAATGTGAATGCTTGCCACAATGAAAACAACTGGAAAATATGCACCGGCGTGATACGACTGTGATACGGTGTCAGTATATTCAGCAGCTAGGTCGGCGGTCGGACCTTTCGCGCGAATTCTTCTAAATTGCCTAGTTTATACTGCTAAGTAATGGATTACGTTTGATTAAGGACCTATTGAGGTTGGAAACTCGAAATGTAGCAGTTTACTTTCGATTATGGCAGCAAAGAGAGAAGAATCATGTACAGGTTGGACTAGTATCTTTACCTGTTCAATATTCTATTCAAGGAAGCTTCTTAAACAATCGCATATTTTTAGATACAATGCGAACGAATTATCAGAGTTGTTGGACAAAATTCATGTCATTGATTAAGCTTTTTGATTTAATCAAATTTGGCACTAAGTTGGAACATTTGTGGTACTAATTTTAGTGTGTTCCGCTAACAGTGGTAAAGTCGTCTAGATTGAACTGCGCTAGTGTGAGACCCCAACGGCGAAGTTCTACGGTGCTTTAAATCACTCGTTTGCCCTTACAGACTTAGTTTATCTCTCGAAACTCTTAAGTTTGACCTCTGTACTCTTCTCCTGTAACGACACAACATTTTCAGTGCTGCAAACTGTAGAGGTGATCATCTATTCCGAATCAGAAGGTAGCTGATCTTTTGAAGGACTTTAGGTGATTTTTGCATGTTTCCATTCAACTGTGCATGAGTCCATATTTCTTCAAAAGAGAAGTTGTACTGATAAATGTTCTATGAAAAGCTATTTATAAGTGATGTTTTGGAATACAAAAACTTTGACCAAGATCATAAATCGTAAATATTGCATACTGAACTTCATAGTAATGCAGTTATTATCGCGCCCTGTGTTTTCGATGTACACAAAAGTTATAAAAAAAATTCCGGTTTTATGTCCGGAATCGTCATTCAGCATTACTTAGTTTCGAACCTAGACCACCGCGTTTCCTTTAGTCTAGGGGCCAAACACGTTAGCACTGTACGATCAAGGGCACCTTAACGAAGACTGGGGCCGTCTTATGCGCTTAAAGGTAGTGAGGTGGTTTCGACTTCCACTGCGGCGGTAGAAAAACTCTCGAAATAAACAAGCTTTTTTGATTTTTGAAGTCACTGTTTTTTAAGTATAGTCGAATCTTTGTTTCATCAGGCGCATTCGTTAGTAAATAAAATGTGACGTCTTTTAGCCATGAATGCGCGCAAGGAGCTATAATTCAGAATCTAATCACAATGTAAAAAATCTCTAGGCGTCAGCTGGAGTGCGGGCTTTCTAACTGCATTTGTTACATCTTGCCCACGTTGGGTATGTTTACAGTAAAAGTTAATGTAACAATAGCAACTTATCAATAAATAATCTATAATCTGCAAAATCATTAAAGTGTGTAATGGTTTCCCTAAAATTCATTAAATAGTAACATTAAACGATATCTTAAATTTCCTTAAAACTACCTTTTTTTAATGTTTAATTTGATGGAAAGTTTATAGCAGCTAAGTAAACTGAAAAGACGATGTCGGCTGCACCCGCAAAGTTCCATGGCCTGCTGAAGGATCATCTTCGCAAACATCTTTTAATCGCTCTTGCCGTCTCTTCGGCTACTGCGGCGGCATGGCAGGTAGGATTTCTCGTGTTATCAAGTTGCCACATTAACAGAGTCTTACTTCTTTGTGCTATTTATCAATTCTCCGTTGTCGCACAGCTTGTAAAATATAAACGATTTTAGATATCTATTCACCTTGTATGAGAGACTACAGACGAAGTTCCATTTTACAGTCTATACGTGATCTTATTATCACGTCGTTGCAGGTTCTGGTTGCTGCACCACGCAAGCAGGCCTACGCCGATTTCTATAAAACCTACGACGCTGACGCAGACAACGAGAGGATGACCAAACTTGGATTATTTCAGTCTAAACAGCCGTAAAGAGCTGTACATCGTTCTTAAGTTGATAACTAAAAGGCGGAATACGAATCACAATGTAGAAAGATTTTAGCGTGTGAGAATAATTAAACTCATTGAATCGATGAACGTGAAGCCATAGCCAAAACGTCCATGAGTTAATAATAAATACGAAGGTTTTCACGTCATTTGGTAGTGTTCTCTTACTTGTAGTTAAAGAATATGGATATTTTCTTTAATTGATTAATTTGTTTAATAGCATCCTAATAAAATATGTAAAAAATAGCTCACATAAATTGATTTTTTTTAATTATTATTTTTTAATTTAATTTATTTAATTATTATTGTTGAGTATATAATAGTAAAGTAGTGGTAAATAGTTAAATGCAATCGATAGTGAATTAAACATTCCGTTAGCTATGAAGTTTTATCATGGCGGTTTGTACAAGCTATTGATATAGCTTGTAAAACAATTCAGGACCGGGAATGCTCTGAAGTATTGATACACTTCAGAGCATTCCCGGTCCTGAATTGTTTTTAATTCATAACTGTTTTGTGATTTTATAGAGAACTATAGCAGATTCAAATAGTGCTTAGATATTTGTAGTTGTAGCCAATAACCCTTTATTACATCATTAATATGGGTACTTGAGCAATTTTTGCATTGATTGGTTTTCATATAACCAATAGATACTTATATTAAGTAGGTACTGATTATAAGATAATGAAGCTTATTTTTACTTCTAAAGTGATTATAGCGCATTCTTTGCTTCTAATGGATTATATTATGGGTTTTTGTATTAAAATTGGCTCTCTTCATAAACTGGAGGCCTAATTATGTACACCCTTTCCCGTACTAATGTTATCATGCCATCTCAATTATAATTACCTATTCTATTTACTTTTTCTGTACATTGATATTCAGTACATTATTATATTAATAAGAAATAAAATTATAATGATCGTTTGTTTCAGCAAGCCTGTTAAACGAATATAAAACACTATTATATAGTATAAGGATGTATCAGTTAATATCTATCAAATAAAATTAGCCTAGTTTAGTTGGTCCGTCCTGCGCTTACACTTCACCATTCCTACAAAGCTTGATGAACAGGTCAGACATCGAAGAAACAAACACTGTATTAATTTATGAGCCCATCAGAAGTTCTGTATGAACCATTCTGGGGAAATTTCTTTTGCTCTCTGTATTGAAAACTCCGTAATGTATCGCAGCGATTTATGATATTTACAAAGCTTAAGTGTTTCTTTTTGCTGACCATTAACACATACATAATTACGAATGTATGGTGCATACGTTCGGATATCTTAGATCTAAACGCTTCTGTATTTTCAATGCAGACACCGCAGTAATTGGTGCTCGCCTATCGCATAGGATCACCAGCCTTTATTGTCATAGTCTGATCAAAGGGTTTTATATTAGCAGACTCTTCTCTATTTTCATGTTTTATTAACGGTGCCTCACCGGAATACATATTGTTGTTATTTGTTGTGAGGCTACATTCGTTTTGCATATTTTTAATAATGGAACACAAGTACGTTTAAAACTACTTTCTATTATAAATATAGATTAGTATCATTATTATTTGTGTTTGTATGTGTATTTATGTTTTTGAACGCTGTTCATAAAGCATCGCCGTTTATTCTCAGTATGCGCTATATATATATAAAGGGTACCATACTAGAATTAGGAAAACTTCGGCGGGTCGTTCATAGTAATAGACAAATGTTCTTGGTAACAGATAAAAGCATGACTCGGCATCTAAGGAGATACTGGGTCGTTTTCACGATTTGAACGATAATAAGCTATTATTCAGTCTCTTCGGACTGAACGAATCCCAACTAAGATCAAAAACTTTATTTTTTGCCCAAAGTCAACGACCTACGTTGTTGCTAGTTTTTCGCGCAAGTTTCGAAAAGTTCAAGGAAGATTTCTACGAGGCAAGCCGGAATATCGTGAATCAAGATTAGCTTCAAAGAGTTTAAAAATTTATCAAAATGGCTTAAAACATCATTTTTAATATACGTGGATTTTTATACAGGAATAAACGGCTGGTTCGGAGAGGAAAATAATCATTGTCAATCCGATCATTCAGGTAAAATCCAATAATTACTCTTTTAAAGTTTTTTGCGCCTTTTGGCACTTTTCGTACATTTTGGCCACTTTGAGTCCTTGCATTTTCGGGCCTCTGGCCCGCCATTAGCCTAAAGTTTAATTCCGCTCGAATTTTTTGTATGTAGATTATTTATGCAACTTTTTATCGACACTATGCCTATGAATATCTCTTGACACTTAAAGAAGGAATACTTTGAAACTAGTAAATGGTTTGGATCCCAAATTGAATGGCAATGAATAGTGGTTATACAGGATAAACAAGACCGTCAGGAATGACACTTCTGGCACTTGTGGAAAATTTCGTTGTCATATCTGTTTTTATTTAGATACAGTTTCAAGAAAAAAGATAAGAAAAGTTTTAATTTGGGTGCCGTACCTATTAGTGAAATTGAGTGGACAGAATGATTACTGTTATGGAACTAGCTTATCCTTTGAACAACCCTCTTCATTATTTTTTAAATTATTTCCTCTTGTTCTTCGTGTTATTGATCTGAAGCTCGGATTTAATCATCTTGTTCAGCATTATTCTCTTCATCTTCATCATCATCCTCATCATTAACATTATTATTATTGTTATTATGATTACGAACAAGCCCGTCGAGCGGAGCATCCAGTGTCTTTAGATCACCGTTGATCCATCGTCGAGGATAGCGACGCCGCTCGAGATACACTAACAGCTGGTCAATTTCCATTTCAAGCTCCTCCTGAAACATTTTTAATTTAAACTACTCGTCATTCTACTTCTCGTTTTTCACTTCACAATCATTACCTTGAACAAATATTATTGAAAGAGATACTATCTAAGTTTGAGGTATCACAAACAGCAAATAAAAGACGTAAACTGTTTATTATTTACATTGAAGGCATTATATATATACCGCCTCAACTAGTAATCCACTACGCCAAAGCACTGTAAAGTAGCGTGAAATTAATCTTACATAGATTATTTTTAATAAGGCAACAGCGCAACAAAAAATTTCCATCAAGAGTTTAGTCGTATATTATTTGATCCAGTAATGGTGTTTTGGGTAGTAGCGTTTATATATATACATGCAAAAATAAGCGATTAATGGAGATAGTTCAAATACCGTTAGGGCATAAAAGCCTTGGCCATTAGCAGGATCGCAGTTTTAGTTTCTAACCTACGGCCATCAAACTCTACGGGTTATAACACTTCATTATTCACAAAATGGGTACTGGAAAACAACCAAACATTGGTTGGCTGTCACAGCGGGCATACGTTCATTTGTTATTCATGGTATTAAAGGAAAGCTAGTTCTTTCTGGAATAAACAACAATTTTTCATGGTAACAAACAATACGTTGCTTACAGAGCTGGAGCAAAGATCAGCTCTTACGTAGCCTCTGTGCACTGGTTAAACCCTGACCAAGATCAAAAGCTTCTTTTTTCTCACGAAACCAATAGTATGTGTTACTTAAAGAGCCATTTTTAATACATCTGAATGTTTGATACAGATGTTAACGGCGTTTTGGAAGGGCATATATGAACTGCCAATTGGGTCGTCTACAAAAACTCTGTCGGTTAGCCGGTAATGTACTTTTTAACAGCTGTGAGCACTTACATTTTCGAAGGTTTATTGTCCTGCTATCAGTCCGTTTATTTTCACTAGTTTTTTGTTCTTGCTCTACTGTAATACTGTACTGAGTTTTTGATCATTAATATTGCTTGATATAAGGTTGCTATTAAAAAGCCTTTTTAGCATATTGAATAAAACAATATGCTAAAAAGGATTACTGAGTGGTTTCGGTGGCAAATTATAGCTGTAGTCGCGGTGAATGATCGTTATATTGACTAAACATGATTAGTAATGATACTACATACAAAAAACTTCATTGAGATATCCTTTTTTAACTAGATACAGTCTTAGAAAAAAAAAACTCACAGAGTGAAGTATGTATAATTTTCGAGTAAAGATACTCACATTGGGATCGGCTGCGTTAATCCATGTACGCGCGAGATTGCTCGCTCGCATCAGCAAACGTTCAGAGTCTGCGGCAAGTGCTGCATCACAGTTAGCCTGTACGTGTGCAACAGCGGCCCCTGAAAAGCATACCGTAAATCGATACGCGCCGTGGAAGGTGATTACGGAAATTATATACACTAGCACCGGAATAACAGACTGATATGTTAATAGTAAGCTAGATTTAACAATGCAAAAATTTAGCGGAGCACGCTCTATTCTACCTTTGAAGAGATATTTATCAGAGAAAGCACGCATCTTAATCTACAATGACTAAATTATTTATACGAATTTTAAAGAAAAATTATGCATTCAGCTACGGCCGACCCTTTTTGTTAACTCTGTTGAGATCCTGCTTCTACATGTTTTATTATCGCAACAGCAACTTTTTTTTAAAGCAATACAAATACCGATTTAATAATCAGAAAAGAATAATTTGCACTTTAATGAATAGAGAAGCAAGCTTTATTTAGCAACACCTAAACTAATAAAGATAAACACTTATAAAACCTTAGCTTGGACCATAGTCAATTGGCGTAAAACCGATAAGAAGTAGGCTTTTCTAAGCTCTATTCGTAAAAAAAATAACACATTAAAAAAAATATTTAGCGTATCACGGACAACAGGTTTTGGCAAGAGTATTCGAGCTGAAAAAGCAAAATTTATTTATACTATCCTATAGTGCATATAGCACGTGTGTGATGCTGTTGGAACAATCCCAAAAAAAATCATATTTAGGAAACATCCGGTTCGTGGTAAAGGAATATTAGAACTTCACAAAAGACTAAAGCTACCACTGGAGTTCGTTGCCACCACAAATCAAGTGGCCTAAGATACTCGGTGTTTACATAAAATAACACAAAAGGATTGCATGGAAGAAATATAGGTATATTGTACTAACCATCGGCAGTAAGCATGACTTTTCTTTTTAATTAGTAATAAATATTATACTGTCTCTAGATATAACTTCTATCTGTAAAGTACTGTTTTGCGTCATCTTTCTGGAAATTTTTTTTTAATCTATATAGAACTCACCAACGGCGGGCAGGATTCTACTGTGTCGACTCTTAAGCATATGTAATCGGCGCGTCTGATTCCGAATGCGATCAAGGAGAGCAGACTTACGTTCCTCAGAAAGATACTTCATGTTGACGGCGTTGATGATACTACACCCTTGTCTTCACACAAGAGTCGTTCTGGTGTACTTCTAAACTAAAAAGTTGAGTCAAAATGCATTACAGTTATTTATGAAACGAATCGTGAGTGTCTGTTACTAACGCCTTTCTCAAGCATCAGCATACCAGAGTTAAGTCTTGGTGCCTTTTTTTTTTTTTATAGAGCCTTTTTGGCTTGTATTCTTCACTGCGCACTGCACTCGACACGTTCTACCGCCGGCCACTGAATGACAAGCTCTTCATAAAGACAAAAAAATCGATGTAGTAGTGCTTTCATACAAGACACTCGTGACTTGAACAAATACGTACTTTTACTACTTCATTTCCTCTAGCACTCTCCTTATGGTCATGTGCGAGGACAAATCGCCAGAATTACTAACGAGTTCGATTTAACAAGTCGCAGCAAATATAGTCGTTCTCCTTGCTCGATGGAATGCATAACAGTATATAGTAAGAAAATGATTGCTATATTGGCAGTTCTTTTATTTATTGGCCAGTCTGTCGGTTGGTCTGTCGGCGCCTATTTGTTTACTATGGTGCCCTCTACTGTGGCACGGAACAGTCCATTAATGTGGTGCTCGTCGCGGTCCATGGCAGTGCTGGTGAATAGCAGCGGCTTTTCTGATCTTTTTTTCTGCGGGTTGCTTCGTGCAAACAACGACAACAACAGAAATTGATTAAAATTGGTTAAAATACACACGCAGGCAGATACACACGAATACCGGCACACACGCCCAAACGCACCTGGTCGATATTCCGTTAAGAGCTTGACAACGTTGCCGGAAACGGCTTCAGAGGATTATTCCATGTATTATATTATTACTAGCACTGTCTGCACGAGACGAATGGCGCGACCGCTCCTGTTATTGGCGGCAGTTGAGAATCGGAGGTCGTTGCTCCCTTTACCCTTTCTCATGTACTTGTTCGCTATTTAGGCTGCAGAGTTTCTCGTCTGCCGAGCGTCACAGAGTCGTTCCTGGTACAATCCCGCGACGATCGTTCCGCAGGAGCTAAGATATGACACGACACTTTAATAGCCAACCGCCCGCCAGAAACTAACGCACAGCGATAATAATAACAATAACAAAAATAGCGGCAAGGAGTGGCGCTAGACGCAGCACTAGCAGAGACTGCCATGGCCGCTTTAATAACAACAGCAGAAGCAGCGCGACCGAAAGGAAGAAATCGCACAAGTGGAAATCAAAACAACGAAAATAAATGACGCCGATGGCAGTCCTCTTTTCCGGGTGCTCTTCACCCCAATAACCAGTATGTTCTGAGAAACTACGCTTTCTTTAAGCATTGCTTTCGGTTATCGGACACAATTAGGCAGTCGTAGACTCTGTGAGTCGAGCTGCACAGATGCTCCCGCACGCGCTGTCTATATGATACCCTTCTCTACCACTCGGCAACGAACGGGACAAGCCAGAAGGACGAAGGAAAACATCTAGCGCCTGATGTCTGCTGAAAGTGCGTAGATTATGTATAACAAGAAATTTCAGTGCGGAAGTGGTGGATACGGTTTGCTACCCTTGTGTCGGTCGACGAAATAACAGAAGCTGTTATTATGTACTGCTGTTCTGTCTTCGATGTAGGTATAGATGGTGT
>NW_019213230.1:99109-114308 GCF_002532875.2 Varroa jacobsoni | reverse complement strand
AAGGTAATGGAAAACTACTTTCTCGTACAACTGTTTCTCTTGTCGATGATGATGAAAATAGTGGAAGCAACAATTGATAGTAGGTAGGTTATTCTTTAGGTGCGCGGATAGAGAAAACTCAGGAATATTCAAGGTTGCAGTTAGATCATTAGAATCTACTGGCATAACTTACCATGGTAAGGTTTGATATAAAGCAGGAGCGAATCTACACGCGTTAATTGCATGCTTGATACCATTATTTTTGTTTTGTCATGTGGCTCCGGAAAGATCTCAAGCTATTCTTGCTTTCTATTTTACAAGGAACTTAACCGCCTTCTAGTGGAAAGAAAACAGGTTGCAAATTTGTTACAGCCTCAAAACTGCACCATTAATAAAGGTGATTTTAATAGCAAAAAAAGGAAAGAAGAAATTATTGATAACTGTTATTTGTATTTTAGGTCGAAATTTTCACCGCCGTAGTTCGCCTGTCTGCTACCACACACGAAACACGTTTAATCCATACATTTTAAAACGACCACTTTGACAACTATAATTAGGCCAGTTTTTACGTTCTCAAGACTTTTGCTTATCTGCAGCTGGCGCAGATTGGCACAGTAGAAGAGATTATCTTAGGACTCTCGCGGCAGCCAAGCAACGGGTCAGCCAGATCAATTGTATGATCGTAAATCTTGTGGCCGAAGAGGCGTGCGCGGCAGCTTAAAGTGTCAATCAGTTGACTTCATGACTCAAACACGCTGATAATAGCGGAAGTGTAACCATGGAATTGGGCAGCTTGGAAAACCAATTTACAGTTGAAGGAAATTAACCTTTAGTTGAGGGTGCGATTGGAAGCTGTGTTTGCTAGGGTCATAACGCTATACTTATTCTACTAATACCTAATTGTTAACCTACTTTAATCCCATTTAGTAAACCTACTGTTTTTCACCTCAGTTTGAATTATAGGTCACGTTTTCTAATGGTACAGGCCTACGCTTGCTCACTCATCTTGTATATGCCGCTCACCTTCTATTGGAACCAACTATGTGTAATGATTGGTACTATTGATATTTTGAACACATAGCACCTGATAGCTAAGCTGAGAGGTTACCGGGTTTTAGAAGTCCATTAAGGCTAGTTCTTGTGTAAACACAAAGCTGCTAAACGCAAAGTTCTTCTTATTTGATTTAAAACTGCCATTCGTTTTTAATGCATATAATGAATACAAGACAAAAACAGTTTCTTTTATGCTTCGCGTATTTCCTACGCAATCCTATGTTTTTTATGTGATGTCTATGGAAATAAAACAAATGCCACATTTCCAGCATTTCTATTAGCCATACGTAGAGTTTCATGACTTTCCTGCCAATTTTTTTTTCAATTAAGTGCATCACCGGCAAAATGCTTGTTGTGAATTTTATAAAAACCTGTATACTTTTAATCGTTAGTTTTATTACTAGACATTGTAATATAATTGAGTTTGAAAGTTTGCCATGATTGAATGTCATTATTTTTGTATTTTTTAAATGCACTGTTGTTAATATTTAAGCTTATATTTATATTGCTTAAGAATTAAGCATGACCTAAAGCGCTCCCGGCTTTCACTCTATGGTCTATAGAGGGAGGCATCCTGGCTTTTCACTGCTAACAAAAAATAGGTATCAGTTATATTCACCCTTACGGCGATCTGCTGTAGCATACATTTACAGAGGTAGGTTTCTGATGGAACGGGCCATATACAGCCTTGTATTTCTTGAATAATCGTGATGAAACGCTATCGATCACTTAAGATAGCATATTCGAGTTCTAAGCATATCTTGTAAGGCCATAGAGACTGATGAGCCACTGAGTCCTGTAATTCAAAAACCTAGGACCTCCGTACTTGCTGTACTTTGTGGTCATAACGGTATTCAGTTTGTCTTACAAAACAGCTTTTTAAAATATAAACAGTTTTCAATTTTGTGATATACAATGATTTATCGACTAACGACTTTATTAACCCATCGGCAGTAATATAATTTAATTTTTGTTGGAAGATCGAATCCTGTCAGATTTGTAAGCCTGTCGGATGTCCTACCCAAGATACTTAGAAAAACTTTGTTTACCCGAAGTCAAGGGTTTTCAGTGTACTACTGTTTATTGATGCTAAGCTGCTTTTTATGTGTCGAAAGAAGTAAGGTCTTTTAGTAAATGTAAACACCTTTTCTAACACAAAAGAAACGAGCGCGAGAATTTCGGATTTTAGCTCTTGTAGGATAAACAAGATATAAAAGAGAAGGCTATATCATGTCTAGTACAATTGCGAGATTGTTTCAAGGCTCACAATATAATAAAATGGTATCCCCGAAATCCACAACTAAGGCATTTGTATATATCCCATATGGATAAAAAAATTGTGGCGAAGGCAACTATAAGATGGTTCTTTCGGGATGTTTCTAACAAAGTCTAAAAAGTTACTCTTTTATCAGTTTAGTTCAACATATGACCGTAAGAGTATATATTGATTTTTCTAAATTAAACTTACGTAAGCGGTTAATATCAAATTCGGGGTGGCTAGGTAGAATCTGTAAATTAGTATACGAAATACGCGGATACTAATTTATGCGTTTGTCGGAAAGTAAGTTTTCTCATGTTTTTGATGTTTTCTGATCGTTTTTAGATATTTGGGCCTGACATTAAGGGTAATCCATCATTTAGATGGCGGAAAAGAACGCTTCTACGGTGCTTGTTTTAATTTTCGGGCCTCCAGCCTCTGGCAAGACGACCCTAGCTGCTAATCTTAAAGGACGACTAAGTCAATGCCTTCTACTTTCATTTGATGACATTTTTTCAGCCGAAGAACAGAAAGTTGCCATTCAGACAAGAGGGAGTCTTAAAATACTGCGCAGGTATGACGTCTGCAGAGTAAGTAAAGACCGTTGTTTCTCTCAGAATATGTATAATTATTTTACTCTTTACATCCTTCCGGTAGCGTTGCACTGTCCGTGAGTACTGCTGCATCAGGATTGACACCATGAGGGTTTAATCCTAACAACGCTCTAGTAGTTAGATCGTCTTATTTGAAACAAGTCATTGTAGCATCCTCTCGAAGGGTATCATAGGATTAGCCATCGTAGCACCAATCTATTAGCATATCCCAAGTATTAAGCTGATAAATCATGCATAGGCTTATTTGCTGCACCGAAAACTGGTAAAATATTGCCTTACCGAACAATATCTAATGTTCTACACAATATTTAATGAGTTTGTGAAAAAAACGCAAATTGTGTTAGAAACAAAACGGCAGACTTCAACATAGTTTATACTCACTTTCGTGAAATCGGTTATTGGTTTGCATATTGTACACTTTATACATATCTCTTATATAAATTCATAAACAGAGATATTGACTTCGAAAAATATTGACCTTCACATGCACTGACGTTCTCATTTACCACTCGTTTATTCATTCAAGAAGAAATTACAAGAATTTTTTTGCCGCTTTATAGAAATAATTTGGTTAAAAAAGGTTTTTTTTAGCTTTAGTATATCTTTTTATCGTTATATTCGTTCGAGCGAACTGTAGCGTTTTAGTTTAATATTTAATTAAATAAATAGTGCGTTGTTTACGGAGAAATAGATGTAAAAAGACATATGCAGGTAGGCCGCTTCAGAGGAGATAAACAAACCTGGATGCAATTTTAGGTTTTTTTTCTATTGACTAATCCTGAAAATATCCCGTTTTGTGCTACTTACAATATATCAGTTCGAAATTAAATGACGAAAATGGCAAGATCACCGTTTTTGTGCCTATCTGATTTACCTTTAGAGACTTCAGCGCCAGTGCCACAAAAGGCTCATTGAAACTGATCCTTTACAAATCGCTAAGCGATCGATTGCAAAATATGATTTTAAGTATTGTGTTACATAGAAGCTGCCTGCCATAATCGATGGGCGTAAAAAGTGTTGGAAAAGCTTTACAATAACGTTTTGTGTGCCTTATAAAATTTCGATCTCCTCGCTACTAAATTATATCTGTGTCTTTAGAGAACATTCTCCTTTCATTGACTGTACCTTCTACTCTTGCCAAGTACAGAAAGCTGGAGGATAGTCACTTGCATCACATAGAAGCGTGTTCTATTGGCTGTTCGATAAATATACATCGAATATAAATTATTTTAACAATTCGTTATTTTCGTTATATTCGTAGATTTTTAAACTTTTCAAGAGGATGACTGATGGTTAGTACAAAAAAAGTGAAAGGTCTATGTCGAGGAACTATTTTGGTATTCCTGTTGTTCACAGTAAGCCAACTTGAGTTTCAAATAATAATAAAGACAAAATAATAAGAGCCATTGAGGTGAGTTTCTATTTATAATCAGTTTAATTTTTGCAGGCACAAGATGACGGGCCTTCTACGACAAATGAATAAAACAAAGGAGCCTAAAAATAGTAGACTCGATTTCTCGATTGATTATATAGAGAAATCCATATTAAGGCTAAGCTCTATTTGTACCGTGCATTTATAGATCGATGCTTGAAGCTGTAAAGGACATACTCGATGGTAGAAGAGAGTGTGTGTCAACCACCAAAATTATTGATCGAGTAACGATTGACCAACGCAAGCAAATCGTCAAAGGACCCTGGCAGCACATCATTATTGATGACAACTTGTATCTTAGGAGCATGCGCCACTGTTGGTTCCAAGCGGCCAAAGCTCGTGAGTTTATAGATTAATTTGGGTGCCATCTTTGTTGGTTTCACATCTCCTCTTGATCTTACGATAAAAGATTACTCATTTTTGTAGATACTGATCGCACCATTATGCATGTGTGATCAAAGATTCCCGATTTTAATAAAAATTGGAATGATGTTAAAAGAAAAAAACATAATCAGCTAGTGCAAAGAAGGCATCGATTAAAACAGCCTATTTGTAAGTGCACTGTACATTAAAGGAAGCAGAAATCGGCAGGTACCAATAAGATCCATAACTGTGAACGTAGTTTTTCTTTGTCCTAACGGCAAAATAATTTGCTAATGCCTCAAATGCGACTGATTAGTATTCCGAGAATTTAGCACGTTAACGGACAGCCCTAAAGACTGTGTAAAACCAACAATAGGAAAAACATGGAAATAAATCGCTTATATGTAAAAAAATTTAACTACTTGACATGATCGATATAAGCGAATACTTTTCTTGTGCAGCCTAGACTCAAAATGCTATCCAAAATCACCTTGTATTTCATTGTTGTTTTTTGTTAGATTCAGGTCATCTAAAAATAGAAAAATAAATTATTTTTCAGGAGGAATATCATTGTGTAATGTTTATGTGACGGCATCTCTCGAGGAGTGCCTGGATCGAAATCGGCTGAGGCCATTTCCAGTTCCTGAAAATGTCATCATCAACCAATTTCGAAAAATGGAGCCACCTATTGCCGAAGCAAGTCAAGCGGAGAAATTTTCACTCTCTCTCAAAACATCGAATTTTTCAATGTACATCAACACGGCCGAAGTAATAATTTAACAGCAAGATTGCAAATGTATTGTATTTTTGATTGCTGTAATTTATTTACATTTCTATTGGAATTACTAATGCCTAGGGTGGTGGGCTATCTAATCTGTGCAGGCTGTTTTTACTTAACAGGGAATCCCGTTATCTTGTATGTCATAATTGTTTTCAAGAATTATAAAGCTGTATATCTTCTTTCGGTTCGTCTAACTTGCAGCGTGTAAGCTGAGTTGGATGAATTTACAGGCGCCGGGGCGCGAAAATATATAAAAGATATATTAATAAAACAGTTTCTATACAACTCATTATCTATCGTAAATACAATAAAACAAAAACACCAACAATTAGCACAATATTTAGTACTAATTTTCATCATTTATTGTCGTGTGAAAATGAACTAATGAGCAATGCATTACTACCTGTCGGTGACAATGATTGACAAGCGTAATGGGATAATTCGTATTTCAGCGCCTTCTAACCTTAATCGCGGCAGCCAGATTATGTCCGCTTGTCCCGCAAGACGTTGAACGTACTCAAAGTGTAGCGGAGTCTTCGCGGCGAGTTACCCGCGAGTCAAAGTCGCACAATCTCGATCTCGCTTTCAGAAAAGCCGTCACCGGACTCATAAAAAACGGTACTACATAACGATATCATCACTATTGCTATTGATGCGAAATTAATAAACACTCCTCGCCCAATTAAATATAAGACAATATGATAGGTTGTTTTTAATTTGAATCATTCGGCACTTCGAAGCAAATTGGTTTTCTTTTCTGCTGCCTTTTTTTTTTACCTATTTTATTTTACCTACTTTTTTTCTAGATCTAAAAGCATGTCAGGCAAAGATTAGTCATTGGATAACGCCACTCAAGCAAAGGTCGGAACTGTAGCGGAGGAATGTTGCGCTACCTCTAACACGATAATAAATCTATCAGTGGCCAAAACAAGCCCACAGATTTTTAGAAAAAAAAAAAAAAAGCGCCTTGGTAAGAATAGAATAGACGAGTTAATAAAGAGCTCGTTAGTTCGCAAGAGAATTCGTGAAATCAACAAGCATTGCTTTGTGATTAGCTAGCATCTTTAAAATTGGTTGCAATATACTTATTCTAGTTACTTTATTAGCACCTCCTTTGATCGAGCGGTTTTATAAGCATCTTTTACTACAGTATAATAATTTGTTGAGCTTTCCAGTTCGAATATTGTTTCACATTTTTCAACGGGTCTACATTTTTGCTCACTTTATACAGTATATATATACGATACTTTCACCTTGGATTTTGAAACGATTTTAAGGAACAGCTGACCAGTCAAAGACGTTATCGTTAGAATGACTATATGGTAAACATTTATGCTCATTGAGTCACTTTGTTATAGTTTATTTTTGCACTCTAAGCCCTAATGTGAATATATGCATTTTTTCTCAACTATGAAAATGCGATAACAACGCGTACGACAATGTGTCAGAATTGAATAGGGTCGGATGAGATTTTTTTGCCTTCAATTATGGCGCAAATCTTGGGCTTGCTTATGGATAAGTCGATTACTCGCCAAGTGTCAATGAAAAGTTTTGTTATATGGCTGAACTTCAGTATTCTAAGAAGATCATCTGACTCAGAATTCACTTCATATACATGTCAATGTTCTTCTTGTACTCTACTATTAAATTGCGTTTGCTTCGTTTTCAGAACCGTGTTGCCGTAAAAAACAACAAATATGGGCTCGCTCAATGTCCTTCAAGGCAGATGTGTTGAGTGCGCCTAATTTGCAAACATTGAGCTCCCAGCTACGGACTGCATTGGATGGCCAGCGGAATGATCTTAAAATTGAATTACAAACGACGATTGCTGCAACTCTTACGGATAAACTGTCGTTACAGCCCATGGCATAGGGTTACGGAAATGTCTAGTTGCACTGTCCGTCTGCATTATACATATGTGTATGTACACAATACATATGAAATACTGAAGTATTTGTTTTTTATTTTACATAAATC
Organism: Varroa jacobsoni; assembly: GCF_002532875.2. Taxonomy (NCBI): domain Eukaryota; kingdom Metazoa; phylum Arthropoda; class Arachnida; order Mesostigmata; family Varroidae; genus Varroa; species Varroa jacobsoni. The sequence goes on along the minus strand of NW_019213230.1, from coordinate 106,851 downwards.
TAACTATTTTAGGAACCGCTAAATTCATATCATAATTAGCAAAACTGTTCTTCCGAGTCTCGAGTGTATTAAATTAACAAAATAGATTTACAGTGTCTACATTATTGCGCACTGAGAAATTTATATATCCCATCTAGGCCTACAGTTTCTTTAGGTGATTCTATGATCAACGCGATTTTGGCCATTTTTGTGAATGAAACCTTGTCATATATACAAGCGCTTGAGCTTTTTTTAAATAGAGTTATAAAAGCCTAAGTTAAAAAAAGTTATATAGCCTACAGTGGCTATATAATAGCGTGTACCAAAAAAACAAAAAAAAAATTGAAGCTTTCAGTAGAGCTTATATAGTCTTCCTTTTTAATTTTATACTCATTAGAATCAAATCATTCGTAAAAACCTTATAACCTTAACAGCATGCAATACTTAGGAAGAGCGCATTCCACTTTTGTAGGTCTGCTCTGGGCTTCTATAGTAATAAAAATTGTGTTTGTACACTTAATTTTCTTCTGAGAGTTTAATAGCAGTTAAGCAAATGTCCTAATAGTTGCAGTGATTAAACTAACTGATGCTATTGTTTTCGTTTTCTTTCGAAAATGCCTCATGCCGCAGATGTGTATCTTACGACCTTATTTATCGCTATAGAAATATATACTACATAATAATAGTTTAGCTTTCGTGCGACATCTGTAAGTAAAGCCGCACTGTCGGTGTATAAAGGTATATAGGCAGAGCAAGTATAGTTCTCCTATCGTTTGTACGTCCTGAGAGAGACTGCTTTTTGATGTAGGCTTTGTATAACACATTTACGTTGCTACCTGTCATGATGTCATCCTTAGCAGAACAGCAAAGCAAACACATTTACTCTTAATAGTTGACATATTCTATAGCTTTCATAGTAAATAATCCGCCGGGTTCGGAAATTTTCATTTGACGAGCAATTCAATGTATGCCAGCGCATTATCCTACGTAAACATTTTACTATAGTTTCTAGTGGTTCTTGTCGCTTTCGTAGCTATTGGACACGCACCAAGTTTCCATATACGTGACCTTGGCGTACACGCAACGGGTTGATTATTGGAACGCCAAAGATTCGAGGATCAAGCCGAAACTGCTAGCTGAGAGCAATTTAGGGTGGACAAAGGATCTAAGCTGCATGCTGGTTGCCTGCCAGTTATGATTACGACTTATTTAGAAAAAACATGAAATACAAAAATGCGTTTTACTATACTTTTTTGTAGAATGTTAAGAGTGAAAAATGAAAAAAAATTAGTCCAATTCCTCAAACAGGTGAGAAATATCTTCTTTTTTCTTGCTTTACGTTTTTGTTGAGTATCGCCAAATGTTTAAAGTTCGAAACATCAGCTTTATCCCACTTGATAACAAAAATCCTGTACATCTTATCATCGTTTAGGAGAACTATTTTTAACGACTTCACTTTTTTCTAATGATGACTCAAGCTCAAATCGACTAAATAATCTTTTTTTTTTTTATCCACTATGATTGCGATTAGTACTTAATAAACTAATACAATGTATCCTTTTTCATTATTGATATAACCAACTTTTAGTGGTTGGATTCTACTGTACGTTTCACATATACACATGCAAGTGTATTTTTATATAGGCAAGTAGCGATCATAGTTGAGGTGCCATAACGTTGATACTTGTAGACAGAGTAGAGCGATAAAAAAAAACTAACTTTGTCAAATTGAACTTACTTCCTTAATTAAAGGCAAAATTAGGCTATGAGAATATACCGTCAAATAGCTGTCACTGCCAACGCCGATAATTTTATCAATTTTTTTGTATTTCTAATAAAATTTAGTAACTGCATTATTTATTTCTTATTATGTTCACTAGAGATACAACTACAAGTGAGGAAAATATCGCGGTTTTGCCTTGATTGTCTTTACTCTGCTTAAACATTTTAATTAATTATAAAACAGAGATTTATGGGAAATCTCCCGTGCCACCACAGCACGTTTATTCTAAGCACTGTGAGTCATGTAAGTAACCGGACTATTCCAAATCGGAAGATGATCGAAAAGTGATGTCTTTTTTGAAGACTTCTAGGATTTTGCGAAGTTTTTTTTTCAAGACGGAGGAAGAATCTTTTCCATATAAGTAAACATCGCGAATGATCTAGTATTATCGGAGAATACGTAAAATACAAACATGGTACGGAGCCCATTCTTAATGTAAACGAACAGTAATTAATTTCATACTTATTTCATAGATATTGCATTGAGAGGTGAAGAACGACGAAAAGATGCACAGACAGGTGGCAAGAATTGTTCGAGAGTTGCAAGACCAAATTTGTGCCCTACAAACGCCGCTGTTAGGTAAGCAACCAGTAAATAGGTAGATAAACGCTACTCTAGTTTTTGAAAAAGAAAAAAAGTCATTATTATTACTTTAAATCACAGTCGTCATAAAGCACTAACACTAATATGCGTTTGAGAAACCCATCAGGGTTATGCAATAATTCAAACTACGCTGTTAGAAACTCTGCGGTTGTTTCAGGCCAACAATAATCCATTCGATCAGTATAGGCGCGCTTTTCGTTGCAGAAAAATGATTGGACTCTAAGGTGGTCTATGGTCGATAATGGTTTACTGCGATATATTACTGATGAATGATGCTATCAATTCAAATATAGATGTGTTCCAAAATACTTGAAGACGCTGATACCTAGACGTCAGATGATAATGAATGCGCTAATGCGAGAGTGCGCAACGAATATTAGGGCAACATATATTGGGTCTCAAATGTGCGACTTGTCTGACTTGACCATAATGTGGCATTTGGTAACAAAAGTGGGAATTTGATGCACCTCTTATGTCGTACAGTGATGGCTAGACTAATCCAGGGTAGTCTTTTTTTAAGTACTTTGATCTTCTAACGGGTTTGGACTAAGTAACTATTTTAGTCCTGTGGTTGAAAATTGGCTTAATACGTACGTGATACGTTAGCATATTATTTTGACAAAACATTAAAACATTTCAGTTTTTGCAGAGCAATTAGCGGAAATAGGAAATAATTTTTGATTGAGCACCGGCTTGAGTGAACTTGTAACATAAACAACTGGCCGACACCCGCGCCTAGTTATGGGTATTACCAGTAGTTCATGACCACACTTATATATGGGCTCACATTGGATTCGCTAGACCAGGTCATCATCGGAGTCAGAAGACTTGATGTCACGCTTCAGTCGTGGTGGCGTAGCGCCGGTAACGAAGTAAAGTTTTTAAGACGTTACAAATTTTCTCTTAACTTACCTGCTACTTCAAGTTGGCGAAAATAGCTTTTCACAAATCTTGGGGCTTCGGTATTAAGACATTCTTGCATAGCTGGAATGTTATTGAAACTTTTGTTCGGCTTTAAGATGGGGCAATGAGTGTTAACTCTAATAAACATATGACGCACTTACATAGCGATCGCCTTTGAACAGCATGTCGCTATAATGACGATAAGAACTTCTAATTATACATACATTTCAGAACATCTGTAGCTTTGCTCGTCAGTCTAAGATATTTTACATTATGCAATATATATTTAGGTATTACAATTAGTAAATAGCAGATATGTTCACCTTTCTAGTCAGATGTTTGAAGTTCAAAACAGAGTCAAATGCTATAGCCTTTGTTTGTTTGTTGTCGAGATGAGCTGAATACATCTCTAGTTCTCAGGGCTCACGAAGACATCTTTTGAAACGAACGAAGTTGCCACTAAAGAAACGTTTCTAGTGTTACTCCCGCCTAAGCATCGTAGCTTCAGACAGCTGGCCCATCCTAGGAAGTGTGTATTTATAGTGCCCAGATTCGAAATAAATCAGGTTTCCTATGCAGAGCAGTACTGAGTGGGGCTTCAAATCTCTTGAGAATATGTTCATTAATAGATATGTTTACGTTTATTCAATTTGTGTACATAAAATAGAACCAATTACACTAGTCGTTTCTCATTATAAAATAAATCTACAAAGCGTCAAGTCAAGTTTCAATCTACTGAAGAGTGTAGCCGCACCGGGGATATATACAAGCAACATTGCGCAAGCTTATGCATATATATATATATATATATACATGCATATATTCTTTTTCTGTTTTTATAATACGGCTATTTTGGAATACATGAAATACGATGATTATGGAAGGCGACAGTAACCAGTCTGGTTAAGGCCAACTATTTGATAAACCGAGCAACTGAGAGATTCACAGATGAAATAATTGCAAATAAACCGGCTATTATATTGACAACGGACGATAATGTTTCTCTGATGGTGTGCCCTGAGGGAAATGGAAGGCCAAACGAATGAGGACTTCTGTTCGACTGTTTAGGCTGTGGAGATATCGCGCATAGTCGCTTGCAGCCATAGAACAGTTATTGCAAATGCAAGTTCAAAGAACTCCATCATAAACGATTTTTAATTGATTGCATCTAAATCCTTTCATATTAAACATCTACAAGCAAATCTCGGGTACTAAGCTACCATTTGATGTTCGTTATTTATTTTCCTTTATTTATCAAACGGCAACACAGAAGAATAACGTAAAGGTCATCATTCAAGTAACGTGGTGTAGTCAACTGGATTTCCGATTCACCAAAAGCACGCCTCAACATGTGTGACAGTACAAATGGTATTTCGCTGAAGACTGAGATCCGTACTAAAGTTTTCAAGTGTGCCTATAGAAGCAGAAAACCTGTAGCTCTATTTGGAGACTTTAAAATTAAATTTGTCGATATAAACCGGTACGGAAGCTTAAATGATGTGTATTGTAAATTCATTTACCCTTATCTTGCAGATAAAATACTATACTGACATATTTTTGATACACTTCGACAGCCGTCTGACCTCGTTATGGAAACCCGTAAAATAATAGCAGAACGCGGTGCTATTCGAGTTTAAGGATAGTCTCAGACCCGTGACGCTATCGGCAGTCGATTATCGGTCAAATGTGTGACCGTGGTTGTTGTCAACTTCCGTCAACGGGACTTAAGTGTTTCCGAATAGATCCTTCCCATAATTTTACTAGTATAGTATCTACGCAAACAAACGCTTTTTGACGTAAACGAAAATTTCAGACACAATAAACACCTCATTATACACAGAACTATTCCTTAGAGGAAAGTGTATTGAAAGGGTCTTGAGTTCATGCTATCATCTCTACGATGACTTCTTTAGCCGCCGCCGTCACAACGATCAGCCACGTCGTTAGTGATGTTTGTTTTTTGATGCCTATATAGACATTTGTTATATTTTACTATTACAGAGCTAGTTCGGTAGATTGTATTGCATTTGCGCGAACGCCGCAAAAGTAACCCGATTATTATATCCTTTTTCAATATCACGACATGCCGTAGCGATAAGGAGGAGCTGCCCTTCGCGTAATTACTCGGTCCAAAGGCATTAGAATTCGTAAAAAGCGCTGCTGACACTCTGAGAACTGAAACTTGTCAATGCCGGGAATAACGTTTGCTGCAGTATCAAATAAAATTATTATTAAGAAAGTTCTCTGAGGCGGATAAGTCTAAGGTGAATTAATGAGGAAGGGGGAAGGAGATATGAGTTCGGAAAACTGTAATTTTCTTCTATCTATACTGCTGAGTTACTATATATATATATATATATATATAAATATATAGGCACGAAATATGATTGACAGACCAGCAGTATCGTCGACGTGAATACACGACGTTATCGTTGTGTTTTCCATATACGTAGAGTCCCACAAAGTTGACGACGCAAGCATTACACAAGGTGTGTGAAACTAACAGATAAAAAATAGATTCTACAATGCAACTAACAGATCATATGTTAATATTTGCCTGCATCTTGTTCGAATTGTTAGTCGATATCATTTTTGTTGTTGGTTTACGATGTACTTCAACAAATCCTTACTGCGTACGTAATGTTTGATGCAAAATATAAGCTCAAAGGTGTTTCATTGATAGAGCGCCTGAATGTGAACACAAATGCTAGACTCTGACTAGTATATAAAAGATGGTAATGTATAAAGGGAACGTGTGATGTGTACAGTTATTGTTCAATAGAGGTCAAATGCAACGAATTTCGTTAATTTCTCGTTCTTATTACCATCTTTATGTTCTGTCTCCTATGGAATGGTAAATTACCTAGCAATAGTATATTGCTAATTAGACATTCACGTAAACAAAAACCCCAGAACTAAGCGCGATATGGGCTTTCAAATATCAAATGGGTTGGAAGCTCACCAAGTCATACAAGGGCTTCATTCTGGATTTCACTGTGCTTCCGATAACTGATGTCACCCTAGGTTACCTAGTTACAAACCTAAAGTAAAGGTAATTGCTGTCTTTGTGAGAGCTGTGATGAGTCTAATTGAAATATGACGTCATTCTTATGATTCTATTTTAAACCATTTTATTATCTCATTGCTGTTGTTTATATTAGTGGCGCTGGTGCTGCTGTTGATGTGTTCACGTAAACATTAATTGAAAAATAATATGCTAACAAGTATGGTTACCTTTAATGATCGGGAGGAATATCTTCCATATTATTACTATCAGCGAATATCGATTCTGCCATCATCAATCGTCATCATCGATACATCGAATTCTGGATACTTCGTCTGTTCTTCGTTCCAGAGGTAAGCTGTGATTGGGCATGTCACCTAGTTATCAATATTTTCACTATTCTTAATCAATGCCCAGTATTTGCGGTGTCGTCCTTATGTACGCTGGCAATTGCAACCACATAAAGATACTTTTCTTCCTTCGCATCGGTTTAGCACATAGCAAGGGCTATTAACAAGCGCGTTAGGGAAATAGAGTCGCTGCATTGAGCGTCGAGATATCACACGCAGGTATTATCTATTGTTGTCAATCTGCTCAACCGCACGGCTATATAAGTCAAGGCAAAAGCTAACAACATCCATGTATATATACGTATATATAAAGCGTCTTTTTGCGCCTTCAACTTCTATGACACCCGCATAGAACGTGATTCTCTGGCTCTGAAGCTCATCATGTATAGCTTGTACAAAAAAATTAAATTTATTTTTCACAGTTTGATACACTAGACTAATTGAAATTCATTACCACTATTTTGGAACGACCAATCAGCTTCACCTTCCTATCAGTCCAACGGTGAGGATTTGACGGAGGCTATCAATCCATCACGCAAAGGAAGCGACGTCCACATATCTTTGTCACTCTCTGTTCAAAATTAAATCGTATCGGTATGACCCTTTACCTAATTAAAAAATACCTTGCACACGCAAGTATACGCAGATCCCTCCATGTCATCTAATAGCGGCATTATTACTCAACTTCACTGTCATTTGGCTTTTATTCTATGTACGGCCGACTCATAAAAAGTTACGAACGAACAACGTTTTTTGCTAAACCTCTTAACTTGTTTCGTTTTTCATGGTATATCAATACGAAATAGAACAACCGTATTACGAAATTATTATCAAGAAGACCACACGAAGCTTCTTCACATGACTGGTAACAGCATCATTTTGAAGAGCGCTACTCGTGTCGTCAATAGGCCATGAAATGTAAGCTTGTGCATATAGATACGCCATTGAAATGTACAACCATTAGAGAGGGATCAACAAATATTTCTCCTTCCTTCTTTTATTACTTTTTTTTTTTGTCACTCCCTTCTTTTACCCGTGAGGAAGGGCGACATTTACTCTACTACTGTGGTTTAATACGACTGGGTAACTCATCTTGTTGCTATTGTTGAACATTCATATG
>NW_019213230.1:0-99009 GCF_002532875.2 Varroa jacobsoni | reverse complement strand
CATTACTCTTATTTTACAAGCTGAAGAGCATGCAATCATCACTGACCGGCTAGCAGTTGTCTCGTGGCCTATTACATAACAGGTTGTTTTGTTTACAGTTTGTATCATGGACAGTTGCGGTATTCTGAAGGCTACTAACATGTGTCGAAGTGCTTGAGCTTTACTTAAAACTGTCCATCGCTGCTCCAGGTAACTACTTGCAAACAACAACAGGCAACGTACTGAATTGGTCTATTTGATCCGTATACAAGTCTCTTCAGCAGAGGATCAGTAGTAGACGTAATGTTATTTTTATATATATAATTTTCTCTCTTACCAGTTTCTGAGACAAGTTCTATAGATAGATTAACGCATCTTCGTACCATCTTCTACTGATATATGCATTCATATTGATGAATATATAGAAGTACATATATCTATGTACAAGTACAACGGGAGGCGAAGGAAATAAGTGAACAGATCCACGCATTTCACAGGCAAGGATCCGTGAACTCATTTTGTGTTATATATATGTACATGTGTGTTTGTGTATCGCTCGATGTTGTTTCTTTTTCAGTAAGTATTGATCGAGCACTAAAATATGGAACGACGTATCATTTACAGGCGTATAGACAGACGCACTTTCTGTGTGCATTTACACAGAAAACCCCGTTCGAATAAAACCGCTGGTACGAAATGCCTCGAATGAGCAATTGGACAACGTTTACTTATTCAAGCATAAGCTAGACACGCACGTAGTAACTTTTGCTCTTTTATAAACAGAAAGCGTTTTTTTTTTTGTGACGTATGATTCAAACCATTTTTTCACAGTTTACCTCATATTTAATTTGGTTTTTTTTTTTTTTTTTTTTGATTAGCAGACGCAGATGTCGTATTTAATTTGATCCTAAACGAGATGATGGTACAAAATCGGCTGCCTAGAAGTGTCGGCGTAATCAACATGGCTGTTCATTAATACTTTCCCGAGAGGTGCCTACGTTTTATAACGCGGTGTGGCGCCATTTTACCGTTATCAAAATTTTGAGATGGGTAAGAACTAATTGCACCTCGTGCATCTATCTCACAAATACAACATTTTCCAGCCCTTCAACTAAGGCATCTTAGCCAACAATAGACAAAATATTCATTGTGATAAACAAGCACTAGTTAGTGTTTTCTATCACATAACTTTTACTATATCATACAATATCAATGTTATTCATTGGTAAGGCCATAACTTCCGAGCAAAGACTGTTTCTCCTGGTCCTAAAAATGGATACTACTCATGTTATAGTTAGATAATGGAACCTCCCGTGTGCCATATAAGTACGACTATAGTAAATGTCACTTCATTATTTGAGCGATAAATCAATATTTACACTGGAGTATTTTGTTTATTCCGCAAACCATAGTGTTACCGGGTTGCTGCTTTTACGAGTTAATTTATTAGCTAGTAATATATTTTCGGTGCCTTAGCCAGTACGGAAAATAAAAAGAAAACTGGTCTGCATTATTACTCTAATAAGTCAATAAGTTAGCAATCATGAGCCTTGACGTATATAGACAAATGAAAAATATCTACACATGGACGCCACGTAAGATCATTTAGAAGGTTGGCTCATGAGGACATTTAGATTGTTCGAATCATATATATATATCGTATGCTAAAGAAGATGGCAATCTGAGACACATTATATCACACCTGACTTGAACTAACAGCCACGCAGTATATATAGATTAAATAGGTAGGTTCAATATATGCTACCCCCGATACAGTTGTGGCCACCGTTTGTCCTCTTTTTTGCGAAAAGCAATTTGTGAAATTAATTTAAATACATAATAACAAGCGTAATTTGTGTTACTCAGGCTTCTCAGCGTATTACCTACTATATTTTTACCTGTTCTCGGTGCTTGCTTAAGCTTGGTTTGCTATACACTATGCAAAAACATACTCAACAACGAATGAAAGAAATTTCGCCTTAGCAGCGTATCGTGTCGAATTTAGTCTATTTTAACCTAATTTCCAGCCTACCGAAGGATTTCAACAAGTATATAGGAGTTCGGTTACCCAGTCAAATTGGGATCATTTGCCAAAGATACCATTTTCGTAATAGATCTGGCTTGAAAGAATATATGCTTACGCAAACTTATCGGATGGAATAAGTGTAGGGCCGCAGTTCCTTGATATAAGCTAAGAAAAGTTGAAAAGCCCTGTCCTGTATCTAACAGATAATTCTCTTCCGACTATCGGTTATTCCCACCGTCTACTGCATAGGACATGTGCACAGACACAAGATATAGACAATATTTTTGCTAAATAAGCGCGTATTTTTTCTCCTAGCCGTTAGTGATGTCCTAATTTTACAAATCCCAATGAAAACCCTTCGACAGCGATGTTCACGTAACGTTATCTCTTAGAGCGGACGTGAAACTCGTTCATGCGACCAATACGTCATTGGCGTCGTTCCCGTCTCTACCAAGCTACTAGGTTGAATATTAGTATCATCCATCACTCTTCTTATCTTTGAGATAACTATAGTATTTTTCCGTTATCCTAAGCACTTCAGAAACAGCGCAGCCTTCTATAAATATTATCGCATAACAGATTAGAACAGCATGAAAACTTCACAGCAACAAAGCTAAAACATGAACAGGAAATTGCTTCTCATTATACCATTGACTAAATTGGGAAATGATGATTTGCATACAACAGTGCAAACGTGAAAAATTTAGATCAGCTGACGCTTTTGAAGGACGTCAAGTGGATCTGAAAAAGTGTCGTTACTTACGCGCTACTCCGGATAAAATTATATAGGTTCAGGAGCATTGTTCCATGTTCTAGGAACTCCTCAGCTTTCGATCAGCTGCTTTCGACGGAAAATAATAGGCCATAACGCCTTATGTTCTCAGATTTAGTACATCCTACGTATGCGAGATACTGGCCTACATGACGCAACGCTGATACGTTGACAAGAGTCATAACTACGCGTAATATTACATAAAGAACGCGCAAAATGGAGAAAACGCTACCTGAAGGTGTACCTACCTAACTTGATTGATGTCGACCTATTACTCAATGTAAGCCCATTGCCGAATAGAGGTTCTCTTTCATTCGTTAGAATTAGTCGTTAGTTCCCTGTCAGAGGCTGTTTCTAGTCAAGCTGGCCTCTGAAAGGGATAGCTTTGCAAATACAGGTTGAACTTTGATTTCAGCTTACATGGGTCTCGAATTGGGTCAAACAGCACACATTTTAAATATTCAACACACAATTATTAATTTTTAAATAATTTAACAATAGAAAAACAAAAGCCAAGCGATAATTGACACGTCATTCGTTGTCCTTGTTAAAGTAGGCGAAAATATGACGTAACCTGGAAGGACGACCTTAACTTGTAGGACAAATAAGTTACTTAGACAGGTACTGGCCAGCTAAACATTCGTGCAATTGATCGAGTCAATCATTGATATCTATAACTGTGTATGTGTACGTGTCAATCTATAAAGGTGTATATCTGCAAGCCTTCACTATAGACGCACCATCTGCATGTGGCTAATCGGCTTTCTGCTGCCAAGTGTTTGATAAAAACTCTTTTCGAGAGCCTGGCGGCTACATGATGATCATCGCCCACAAGGTTACACGACTCGTTGCAACATAGATCTCTGTCATAACTTCTCTATGCGCTTGTTTTCGTGTCGAGTCACTGATGATTGCGGTTCTATTGGGGGAAATCGTTGTTTTTGTGTACGTAACAATATGCACGCCTTGTTGATCCTCGATGTACCGTACAAGAACAAACCTCAGAAAGATTGCATTTGGCTTACTACCTGTCGATGATATTGATGATTACTGTGTGGCAAGTTTTGTCGTTCATAAGTTAAAAAAGTAAGGACCGAGTTGTTTTTATCGTAATGACGTTTCTCTTGCAGCTTGATGCTGGTAGTTACGGTGTTCATTGCTACCTCTCGAATTCCTCAAAGGTCAATACCGCCACGCGGAACCCCGGCGGCAACGTTACGTAAAATTCTGTTGACATAGTCTGCCGAGTGACCTGCTACACGGTGCGAATCTGTGAACGTTAACAAAACACAAACACAGAAGAAATGGCATCAGTCATCAATTCAACTGAGGCTGCATTCAAGCAACGCGAAATACGAACTTTGCTTTCATCAAATAAACTATTGTTCCAGAGTAAAGCATTGCGTTAACCTGTTCTACTGATAAATCAGCTTCGTTATTACATAACTACACTTTCTTCTTGCCATATAAGATTTAATATGCACACATTTGTATTGTATGGTTGTAGAAAATACGTGTACATGTTCAGCGTATTTGGGTACGTCCTTACCAGCCTCGTGAATGATCGCATCGAGTGTTTGTTTTTGCTCCTCAGGATTTACTAGGCCTTGCGCCTTCACGGTGCATAACTGCCTCATTTTCACAGTTGTCTCGAGGAGCCGTTCTGAAAGAGTTGCACATGATTATAGTTGGAAAAAAGATTTATTAATCAATAACTTGCTAATGAATTACACGATGCGGCATAATCGTGATGTCAGGGCAGTCTGAATTTAATTCAAGCTGTATTATAATACCGACTGACTGACGTAGTTTTTCATTGTTGTACCTCGTCAATGTTCGCAATTTAATTGCTGAACAAAGCTTTAGTAGACAAACATTTCTTCTTCCTTTAGAATCGCATCTTTAGTGATAAATGAACACTGGTAAGGAGAAAAAAATAAACGTAGATGATAGAACGTAACGATTCGGTGTATGAGATTTTGTAGGGGCTGCTTCTGGCTTTTGGACATCAACAACGGTTACCGAGTTACTGGGCAAAGATTTTTCCTTCTTTCCGCACTTCTCTTTGATACAAATTTATCAAACCCAGCTAGGTTAGATGTTTCCAATATTAAGACATAAGGTAGCGACCGGCCGTTCGGCCGGCAAGTACATCGACGTTTGAAGAAGGCATCCGTTATCGTGACGGGACTAATTACTAACGAAGCGCGCCCGAATCGAAAAGGGGACTTTGTTACATCGCCCTGCTCCCCACTAATGATCGGAGATGAGCCTTTGCTTTTCGATAAAAAGTATATTTTTTAAGTTGTCCCATTGAAGACATTTATTTGGCTTGTGGTATTCCAAAATATAGATTGGACTCGGACTTATTTGAAATCGTTTAGTGCTTCAATTTAAGAAGCTAGTGAACCCGTCTGCTTATCCTTTAGCTCGGGTGTCTGATATGCTACAATATATACATCACCTTTAGCGCCGATCGATATTGGCAAGGAGCGGATGATAAATCCTGCTACTAGCTATCGAGCTTTTATAACATAGAAATCTTATATACACTTTGGTCAAAAGAATAACTGGCCACCCTAGAGGAGGATTTATTTATCATTCTAAGTTTTTAGACAACATTGTGGATTGCGCCTCGCAAGCAGAGGTACTCCTGCGGCCTATGTTCATGAGTCGAAGGTTTAAACAATGCGGCTTCACTATAATTATCTCTTTACGTTATAGTCGCACGGGTAATTTAGTGGGCCAAGACCTTAGAAAAGTATTTGCATGCCAAACCTAACGAGTCGTTGGTTGAAGTCCTCTATGTACCTAATTGAGTGTCCTGCATGTCAATACTACTGCGAATACACTCGAATGAGACACATTTACGAGGGCAACCATATTTTGTTGATAGCCGACTGAGTATAGACTCTCTTTGTTTTACGATAGGCGTCTGTTAGCGGACGGCGAGTAAACAAATCAAAAATGGCTTGATGAATATGGAGCGTTGCGGTTACTACGTTACCGACGCACCTGTATCAGTAATAAAGCGTGCGCAGTAATTGTCAATAAAACCATTAAATTGCCTTGCCTCTACGAAGACCAAATACTATATACCATAATAGAAAAAAGGTCCTGCAGCTGTTAATGTTCTTGAAAGATACTGGCTTGTACCACCGCAGTCGTCAGCAGTCAACCACTGACCCTCCTTTCAACTCGCTCAATAGAGGGTACAGAACAGCGATGGGTGAATCGTACGTAAATCCAGAAATAGTTGGAGCTTGGATGGACGGCTAATTAAGAGCAACGTCACTCATTCAGTATGGCGCGCCGCGACAGCAAAAAGCTAAAGATAAAGTCACAGAGCAGCAGTGGTCCTCAATAACGAAAATCAGTAGCTAACATGGTATTTATCTCTCTGTATGGAGCTATGAATATTGGCTGCATTGGTTCCATTTCGTCCCTTAGGAACCTTAGTCGTCATGGCGTCCTGCCTTCCCGGTTTTTTGCGGTATTGGTGGCCTTCGACGTGCAACTTTTGTCTGTCCTGCTTTCACAAACACCTTTCTACGGGTCTGCTACTTGAGCGCCAGCCCGGCGACATATTGGATCGCTTGTCTTATAAAAGATGTTCCTTTACAAATTGCAACAGCGCATGTTTTCTGTGTGTTCGCTGTGCATGCTACGGCGCTGTCTGTTATTGGACCTCCTAGATCTCGTTCGTCGGAATCTTGTCTACCTAATATTGTATTTGTTCCATTTTTTTGGGTTAACAAGATGATATCTTGACAATGCTGCAACAACAATCCCAGTTTATCGACGAATAGGAGTAAGTTAATAGCAGCAAAACGACAAATTAGGCAAGACGACTACTAAAATAACAAGCTCATTACTATTAGGAGAGCAAGGTCTGTGACATACGAAATAAACTATTATCAGACAACTTCCGTCCTCTATGGCTTCGTAAGAAGCCTGCCTGGTACGTCCGCCATCGAGTTGATTATTATTACATAGAGATCATGATGCCAGAAGGTTGAACGTTTGTTGTTTTATCAAATAGCGCAATGCATCACTTGTAAATACAGAAGATGTCAAGCAATTTCTAGTATTTTCAACTAGTACAAACGGGAGTTTCCGACAACATTTACCAGTATAAAATCGTATGAAGGCGTTCAATAACAGCAGTTTCTGCATTTTCGGCCAGCTCGTACGAATCTTGTCGTTGTCCACATAAGCAGGCAGGCCGCGTTACCACAGTCCGTTGGCCACTCCCTCGCCCTTATGCCGCTCCTATGGCTGCCGCAGCTACGTTTCTGCCCACCTTTCTGCCCGGCCTACTCCCCCTCCCCTCGTCGCCTTCTCTACTGGTTGATCTACACCTATTTGCCAGGCCCCTCGCAGCATTGCTATAGCCGTAGCCTGTGGCGCTTGTAGACGACCAGTTCTACCGCCGGCCATCACTACCACCATATTAGCTACCCTCCCCCATTTCTACCCTTCCCTCTTCTATCCTCCCCTCCCCCGCCCCTTTCTCTCTGTCTTCTCTTCGTTTCTGTCTTTTTTCTTCATTCTCTTTTTCTTCCCTCCGTCGTTTCTTCGTTTCCTCCTCCCTTTGCTTAATGCTGCTGCTGCTCGCGCTAGCGAAGGACTTCTTCATGAGTTCAGCCTACGCATGCCCCTATAGAAAAAAAGGAGGCGAAAGAACGGAAGGACGCTGGCGACTTGCTGCTGCTGACGCCGCCGCCGCCGCCGTCCCAGCCGCCGCCGTGTAAGCGCTCTATCGTTCTTTCTCCGTTGGTCGATCTTTCTCGTACGATCACTGCCACATCGGCAGGAAAGTTGGTACAGCCATGTTTTCCGCGCGCTTGCTTAATATATAGTAGAAAGTACCCTTCCCAATAGGTCGACGGCGACACACATTGTTGTCTCTGTCGTAGTACGAACGCACGCTAGTACCTCGATGAAGTTCCTCGTACCTACTATGCGCACGCAATAAAAGCTCATATGGTGTATGGTATTTTGCTTCGACTTTAGTTGAGTACTGCTGCACCTAGTGGGTTGTACACTATCCAGGATGGTGCACGGCCCTTACCCTTGGCAATAGTTCGACCGCCGGGAATCGAGAGTGTCCAGTTGTGATGTGTTGCGGCTGTTGTTACTGCTACTGACCGGATCGGATGCAAGTGGAGAGGACACACCGGCGCAGCGTCCATTTCGGCCAATCAGAAACGACGATTGAGGGACAAAGCTGGCTAAGCTTAGAGCAGGAAGGCTCACAAGGAGTTTCAGTTGAGTGGGTACTGATGTGGGGTTATGTGGTACGCGATGAGGAAGCTGATTGAGGATGAATGAGGTCTTGCAGGTTTCCCAGACTCCAAAGTCTAATCGAGTTGGATTCACAATTTAGGTTTCGCTACTACATCACTAATTGTAGCAACTAGACCAGAGCTCTTCGAGCTAATCGACTATTCGACTTGCTAGCTAGAAGCTTGAATAGATGACGTTTGATCTCAACATCTTTTTCATGTCATCTCAAAAAATCTAGCAATTTATGCGTTATTTGTATATAACTATATGAGGCTTAGTCTACTTACTAAGCACGATACAGTTTCTTGGCACACTCAATTCTACCACAACATATAGTATTTTACAGTCAAAGAATGGAATCTGTATAGGCATAACCAAAGCCTCAATAGGTGTACACAGTAATAGTCATTCAACGCCTAACAGTTCCAGTCTGTCGTAAAATTGCAAGTTTCCACGATACATTAGTACGCAGGTTCTTATGCTACTGTGAACTTTCTGTTCATGCACGTAATGTAGGCGCCCGCAACATAGAGCAGAGCTCGCCTACGAAGTAAATAGCAAGAATATGAATGGATGTTCAGAATCGACCGTTCGCCACCGGTAAAACATTTGCATGCTGCCAACGGCTAGGCGGGACCAGATGCTTCAGATACGGTCCGAAGTCTCTATCGTGATAAGATTTGATGAGCATATTCGGTACTCTTTTTGTTAGCAAAAGTTAAGTTGA
Organism: Varroa jacobsoni; assembly: GCF_002532875.2. Lineage (NCBI taxonomy): Eukaryota > Metazoa > Arthropoda > Arachnida > Mesostigmata > Varroidae > Varroa > Varroa jacobsoni. The sequence goes on along the minus strand of NW_019213230.1, from coordinate 90,216 downwards.
AAGCAAATTAATTTTGTATGGACGATACCACGCAGAAAACCAGCTGATTACTTCCAGTATTATCGGACAGTACGAACTTCTTTTTCGTATTTTCTCTCAATTTGATGATGGTGATACAAGAGACCGCCGTAGCGGTGCAGACGGTAGCGGGATTATGCATTTATACAAAGCGTTACCTTGCTGCCGCGAGCTTAACTTTCCTCGCGAGTCCAGCCTCATGTCCTCCTCGTGTGCACTACCGCCACCAGACTATTGCTGTTACTGATTAAAAGTATTGCGTGGCCGGCCACCTGTCCCCACAGCTCAAATATTCTAGACCCAGAACCTGTCCCTCTTTCTCCCCGCTCCCTCTTAAACTTCCGTGTTCAACGCTTTATCCACCCCCACATTTCCGGCGTGTCTGCTTTTTTGCACAACGTCCCCTTTCCTATTGAGCTGCACTAGCCATTTTGCCCTCTGTCGCCTGCTGGCGATGCCTCCACTGATGGTGGTGCGGCTACAATCGGTGCATACCCTCTTCTTTACCCTGTTCCACTATCATCCCTATTGTCACCTTCACCATACCGTTGTTGTAAGTGTCATGCACACTTTCAAGACCTTTAGTGGCTCAAGCAACTCGAAGAAAGTCCTTAAAAATTTGTTTAACTGATGAAACGATTCGAAAAATAACAACTTTAATAGGCATTCGACCACATAGAGGAACAGAATGGATTTTCGTATTATATCCGAGCATCGGATACAGTGGCTCCCAACATTCCGTACATTTTTTGATAATAGACGGTAATGTGCGGCTAATGATAAAACTAACTAAACATAATAATGTTTTCATTATAAACCAAAATGATTAGTCAATACTATTATATTGTAAAAAAAAAAAAAAGAGAAGAAAAAAATAGGAAAGTGCATTCATAAAGCCACGCGGAGAAATCAACCAAAAATTGCTTTTGACCTGCACAATAGGTTCTCGTGTTTTTCAAAGCTGCAACATTGATCTTTGTATCAATATTGACAGTGTTTTATGATACATAGACCGGAAAGACCCACAAACATAGCAAAGTTCGGTTCCTTCCTTATACAGTTGATAGAATAGGTTACGAAGTCCACTAATAAAATATATCGTGAGGCCAAATTCGACAGTGCAGTCAGTCACCCAGCGGTCCCAACTAACAAACCTTTGACATTTATTCGAGGGTTGTTAGCTTAATCCATTCAATTCACTATAAACCCACAATACAACTAATAAGCTCAGATACGAGGCGTTCTTGCCGTTTTACTTGAGATTATGGGCCAATCGTGGCTAATGGTAAGTGTTCCACTATTATATTGTATATCTCGGAACCTTGCTATCCAATGGTATTGCTTACGTTGAATGGTTTTCTACCTACTTCCTGACAATGAATGTAGCAAGGCCATACGGCGCCTCTTCTAATCAGATAGACTCGTACGCTCACAAACGGCCTTTTCCGGTTGTCGCTTCAACGGTATTCCCATACAGTGGAGACAATGGCCGTGGCAGCGGTATTAAGAAGCGGCGTGACCATTTTGAATTTCAAATCATTCTATCGACCAGCCTCTCTTCAACAAACGTAAGTCAGGAATCGTCGTGGATCGCTACAAACAAAGAACACTCACTTCTTCAGAATCTCTATCACTCAAAAATGAACTTGGTAGGCTAAGAATCTTCATCGCGAACGTGCGTCTGCGAAATACTCGTCGTGTACCCTTTCATTTGCGTAGCCTTTGTTATACAGAAATAACGAAAACTTGAACAAACTGCAAGAAATCAAGAGATTCATGGATGTGACCACGGCTCCTACAGGTTATGGCCTTTAGCGCCCTCATATTTGGGTCACTTTGACGTAATCTCGGTACAAAAACAAATCATATATACATAAACCTTTTGTTCGAAATCGACGGTCTACATTATAATGCGTTTCGATGCGGCTTCTCTAAAATCCCAGGAGTACTTTTATAAGGCAAACTCGAAGATCCTTCATCGGGTGTAGATTTAAAAAGCTTGAAAATGAATCAAAATGGCTAGAAAGGCCATTTTGATATATACGGAATGAGTGGCCGTTTTGAGGAGAAAAACATCGACTCGCAATCACACTGTTGGTATAAACTCCAGCGAGTAGTCTTCTCGAGACTTATCGCGAATTGCTGCACGTTCTAGGTTTACACGTACCAATGTCGCTTGACGCGTTGGTTACGCAACAACGATCACAAAATATCGTTGAAATATCTGCTGTTGTTTCGATACTGTTTTAGAAACAATTCCTATAGAAAAAGTTAGGACTTAAATGTCCCACTCCACATCCCCTACTCTATCCGAGGCAACAGAGTCTTAGCACAAAACTTCAGCAGAGATGTACTTCTCTACAGAGGGAATTCTGAAATGCAGTATTAGACTGGGATGTTTGCCAGCTCAGTCTTATCTGAAAAACGATCTAGTTGTTGCTAACGCTTTACGTAGATGGCAGATCAAGTGAATGAGTCGAAGATCGCTCAGCATCTTCCGACGCATATCTACACACGTTTTACACTTTGTACATTGCTGTATTCTTCAGCTATTGCTTATTAACACAGGTTCAGTGTGGCTCTTTGTAGTAGCCGATCAACGTAAAACAAAGATGGATTGCCAGCCTTCGCTTTCTGCGCCAACGGTGCGTCGTCGATATAGTCACTTTTCGTCGGCACTTATTCTGTTGTGGGAAGAATTCGTTCGTTATTGGCCGAGGTTTGCGGCAAAGTTAGTTGCAATGAGCCTGCTTCCAAAGACTGCCTACGACGGACGGCGACTAATGCTACTGCTAGTACTATTCTCACAACAGTCTTTCCGATCCGCTGTTGCTAGCAGCTGCTACTTCAGACGACGGTAGATGCTCATCTTCGAGATGGCACGAAGACGACTCGGTCGTCCCGCCGCCGCCGCCGCCACCGCCACCGCCACCGCCACTGCCACTGCCTTCGTCTTTCGGACTGATTCTTTGGATTCCCCATGTGTGAGGAGCTTCAGCCAGTGCACTTCACGCATATATCGGTAGCTCTTCATACGTCGAGGGAGAGATGTATCACACGTTCACATGTAGCGATGCTGTCACCGCACACTCGTGCTAATTTCGAAAAACCGCAGAACAGAGACCGAAGAGATGCGAAACAACACCGAGACGATAGTCTAGCTGGAGAAAGGCAAACTCACCTTCCACAGGCCATCGCGTATACACTTACTCACACACGTGACACGTACACGAAATTACCAACAACATTGACAGGACGGAGCCGGAAAAGAAACGATAAGTAGAAGGGAGGGCACACGAGGGCGACGGTGATAGAACGCACTAAGGTCGATGATAACGACGATGTTGAAGGCGATAATGCCTCTGCTGTTGCAGTTCAGGCCACGTGAAAACGCCAAAGACGGATGAGGCGGCCAACAGAGCTGAGAGGGATGTGTTATAGGGATGCATCTCCCTAACGAAGCCGCCGCTTGTTCCTTCGCCCCGTTTTTCATACGACCCCGTTACCACGTCTAATTTGTATACCTTGATTCCGATGTGCTGGCTCGCCTGCAGCGTTTCTAGCATTGAAAGGGTAAACTCGGGCACCAAGACACAGACAATGGTGGATAAGAACGGATATCGTTATATTATGCAATAATACCCGCAGAAAAGCGCTTTGAAGATTGTTGAAAGCGCGTGAGATCGATCGGCTGATTTACATCTTTCGACTTCAACTTGGTCTTCTTTTTCACTCATCTAAAGCTCATCCCATAGAGATGGCCATGAAGGCGATTGGGTTTTTTAGCGGAACTGTCAGTGTACAGTTCCGCTAAAAAACGCTAAAAAATTCAAATAGAGAAACAACCATAGGGTTATCAACTGCATATACGTCGATGATAACATAAGGGGCATCCGACTGGTCGTAGGGTTCATTACATTACAACAAGTTATTTGTTGTTTCATTACATATCACCCCAATTACGGGATTGTTAGTAAACGATTGCCAGTTAAAGTTCCACTAGAAGCTTGATTCCGTTATACAGTCGAGATAGAAATTCATAAGGGCAATTATTTGGCAAATATTTCAGAATTTCTCGACGCATTACATCTAGTAAATGTAATTAAGCCAATGCAGCTTCAGATGAAGAAAAAATATATTTCAGTTGGTTACAAACAGTCTCCGCTAGGGCATGGCCACGCGTCTCGTCTTCTTAGTTCATGGCTAGATTGAGCTGAACGGTAAGCAGTACGGCACGGAAGTAATTCCTTCAAAGGCTCATCAGAGTTAATCAACACCAACAAGCGGAAGGAAGAAGTTAGCGATGTTCTAAACAACAATCGGCTTAAATTGATGTAAGCATCTCGCTATGCACTCGTAGGTGTACCAAAACAATAATAGCAGAAGCAAAAAAGCTCCGACTAATACACAGACCTACAGAACTTCGCGGCTCGCGTGCAAACGAAATTAATTCGATCGTGAAGTTTTTTGAATAACACCGGAAGTTCTATGATCAATGAAGGTCGATAGGCCGCGCTTCAGTACAACGTTCGACTCGTCGAACTGAACGAAGGTAGGTGTCGATGAAGACAGAGCGACGAATACGAAAGTAGAAGACTGCATACCGATTTAAATAAATTGTCCTAAGTAATTATAGGCCCAATTGTAGTACAGTAAACAATACTGACAGTATAGATAGTAATTAATAAAGATCCCTAATGCTACTTTGTGTCACGCCTCCATCTTGACGTTGCTAAAATACTTTTTGCCCCGTTCTTCAATAACGCAAACGATATCCTCAACAATCATGGGTCTCCTAAAAAGCGATGCATGACTTAGCCAGAACGAAACCAAGTAGTGTGAACAAAGGGTGAGTAAATTAGATAATTGTCAAGCGACTTGAAGGAAGAGAAAATTATCCTTAGCGGCGACCATAACTGTCTATTGATAACGAATGTATTAAAAAGTATTTCCCTTGAAGATCGATTTGTAAATGTTAAAAGAGAAAGTTCTAAAAGTAGCAACCAGAAGTGTATCTCGGTGTTTGAATCTGTCAGCGAAATCTTTCAAGGTGATAATTTCATACGACCGATAATTTTTTTTTTGATCTCAGAAAAACCTGGTGAGCCGAGAAAGCATTACAGAGAACTACACACAACCCAGCCCAGAAGCTACTCGTTATGGAAACTGTGTGCCAGTGTTTGTGGCGATAAAAACAATTCGATGTACATATACATACATATACTCCTCGCATGGGATAGATGCGCTAAAGCTACGCCAACCTTCAGCCAACAATCAGTCCCTCGTCAATCATGAGTGATGTTCATTTAGCGTTTTCTTTCTATTAGTTAGACGCAAATGGTGCCACGCGATAATTGAATTTTAAAATTATCATAACAGTTCTATGCTCATAAGCACAAAAAGAAAAGCGGAAACGGAAGTAGCACACAACAAGAACAGAGCAGTGATGGGTGCTGCAGACGCAGTCAGGTGGGCCTAGATACGTGGTGAACGTGGACCAGCCTTATGCTATTCAAGATCGGATATGAACTAAACCGGCAGATAAGGAATGGTCGACATTTATAACATAAAAATAATAATTTTGTTGTTTCCGGTTTTATAGAAACCTGCGTGATTTGCTAGCTTACAGACATGTATAGGTAAACTCGCCGGATGGCAAATTCCCTTGTTCATCATTTAACACAAGCTAATTTTTTTTCATCCACCTTGCAAGAGCAAACGTCCTGTTCAGTATACGAGACATTCTTACTACGTTCAAGTCGAACTCGCTAGAAAAAAAGGACACTTCGTACAAAACGACGCAGGTCTATTCTGTAATTGAGGTTTAAAGGCGTCCGATACATACAGTCGACAAAGCGCCTATAACAATTGATGTATGAGCGATGACGACTGGCTGAAACCGGCTTAGCCTTTTTCCTTAATGTAGCAAAAAAATTGTTCTACGCTGTGTAGAGAAATCCTAGAAAGATACCGAGATCTGAACGGTTCACGTTTAACAAACGCCAAATTTGCTGCTCTGCTAACTTATTTATGCAAATTAGTATCAAAAATTTCATCAGATTCTATTAAAGGAACAAAATAGCGACAATGGATGCGGTCTCGCAAATGATGATCCATCCACCTTCTTCCCTAACTAAGCTGCTTAAGTTAGTCGCAAACTTAGCCATTAGTGTATATTAGACAACGATATACTTGAAAGCATACTTTTTTTAGTGCTTTTTGAAGATTGTAGTTATGTCGCTTGTGTATCTACTCTGTCGTTCGGTGCACTTTGCGCGTGCAAATGCGTAGGTTCCTATATATGTTAGTTACTGATATAGCTGAGTAGAATGTTTACGAGCGGAGACTACCAACAAAATATCACTGTGCCAATAAAGCCCGCAAATATTTAAAAAAAAAAAAGACAATTTACCTTTCTTTAAAGTACACAATTTTACTAAATGAACACTCTCCAGCCATGATACGCACGGCAAAACGTGGTTAGACATCACGACGTGCTGTCTTCTCGTGTCTCTATCGTTCTAAATTTTTGACCCCTACTATCCATTCAGAGTATCTATCTGTCATCCTTTTTAGCTACTTGTACCAGTCTGTCATCACCGTTATTGTCCATGTTGACTGAAATCTGTATCCTGAACAAAGTTTTGCGGCTACAGGCAAACAGAACTAAATTCGGATAGGCATAAGATGACCGTCACCTTCTACCAAACAGCTTCCTATTTATAGAATAGTTTAAATTTCCGCTCTTCGGGTCCATTAGCGCAGTCACTTCTATAGGACCTCTCCATAGCTTAGTTACATCGAAATGCCTTCGCACCCTGTTCCTGCTTAATACAGCCCTTAATATCTCAACTATTCACTGCGCTTCATTATCATATATTTGGCTACCATTTGTTACTGTTATAGACGACGCTGTTCAACGACATTGTTCAATGATCCTTAGATCAGTTGGCTGGCAGAACAGTAACTAATATAAGGTGAAAATAAAACTATTAAATTCCCCACGTCGGCGGCACATTACCAGTCATGCTAACTGTTTAATAAGCATGAGTTGAACCACTACCGCACAGATGGAAGTTGTTGTGTGCATGGACAACCAGGGGCAGGCATTTCATTTTACCCCCACCCCAATAAAACTTTAAAGGGGGCAAAATCTTACCCGCCATAGTGGCGAGGTAACTCTAAGAAGTTACTTACACAATAAAAATAGTCGGTGTCCGAAAAAAAAAAAGTCTAGTTGTTCTCTATAGTAAAACTTTTTTTCAATAGTTCAAATGCATAATTGAAAAAGAAGAATAGAGAAACCGAAAGGGTGAACAGGACAATTTTAAGCATAAACTACTTTCAATTAAATGGTAAAATGAGCTACAAGCTAAACGTATGCGAGATAAAAATAGCTTCAGCAAGGTACCACCAGGTGGGCCGCTTACCTGCCCATCTTAGCTTTAGGTACTTTCTTAAGACCTAATTATGGGTTTTTCCAAAGCTTAGAAATTAGCAAATTAAACATTTTGAATATCTTCAAAGTACGCAATATTAGCAGACGGAACTTGATTAATATCTAAATCAAATCTAGTTATCTGTGTCTACTATAATGATTGGTTATCGTTAAAAAGTAATGAGTTTAGATGCAGAGGCACTGTGCAGAAGTAAAAGTTAATGCGCAATGACTAAGTTCTTATTTTCAAAAGTGAACGCAACGGTGGAATTCATCAATAGCCGATCATATTTTAACGACAGAAATTGGGAACGAGAACATCATCGAGGAGATGAGCAAAGCGGAAAAACATCTTGCTATAAATTCGGTTGCTATTTGGAAAATAGGACACGGACATTGCACTCCCTCTTAGCTCTATACGGAGATTCTCGAGCCGCAACTACTATAAAATTGGCGGAGGCAACATTTATTGTTGGAGGCAACAAGCAACTTTCCACGAACAGGGTTCGAGATGGATGGATGGATGGAGACATGGGTGGTGTTTTCCAGGGCCAATCTGTGCTACCTTCACCAACAGAGGACTCGTCTGGAGCACATTGTCGCTATAAACGAAACATCGCACCCACCAAAGGGGGATCAAGCGAAACAAAAATAGTCGACTCCAATGGCAGCATTCAGTAGGTTCGCCTGAGAAGGAAATCGTTTATGCTCCTAGATATCTTAAATTGGCTTGTTCGTCCAAAATCTTGTGTGGCGCAGCAGTCGATGACACAGTTTGGCTACCCGATAACAGGACACTATTTCATGGCGGCCTTTTACGGCTCACCAATGCTGACAAGTATACGTCGGTTGAGAACTTTAAGCACGTTGGCTTAATATATAAACGGAGATAAATATCAAAATATGTGCATTCCGCGGTTACAAGATTTTCGATTTTCCGAAAACGCCCCGAGCCACCTGATAGATACACGTGCGTTCTGATAAACAAGATGCACGAGATGGTTGCTATGTCATTTTGAATTTGAGTTGACTGAAATTTTATACAGTAGCAAATTGCACCACCATTACAATCATTTCATTATCTTCCTTCTTAGTCTGCTCCATCGCTTCTTCATACTCTACGATCTTCTTATGCTCTTCCGTTGAGAAGACTCTGTTGCTTTACATTGCGTAAGCGCTGCAACGCATTCGCGGCACCGATACAATCAGAGCTTATATCTCATTCGAACTATGCGCATTTGACCTTCTCGGTCAAATACACACATTGGCAGACCTGAACATCGCCGCCATCATGATTGCCACAAGCGTCGCCAGCGCCAACGACGACACTTACCCGAACTAACACTGAATGTTGTGGACATAGGCAAACAGACAAGGGCCGCCTTCTTTTTTTCGCCTCTCGTTTTGGTCTCTTCCCGACGCCCCTTTCGCAACGCATTGCAATCGAATTGGCAATCTCAACCGGCAAATTATCAACCCGATCTGCTTCTACTGCCACTATCGTCAGCGTACTTCCTCATTAATCTCCTCTGTCCCCAATCGAAACTTCCATATACCTCCAAATTGGCCAGTCCATCCCGTACTGCCATTTGGGGAGAGGTTAGCGCGGTGTTGCTGGATCCTCTCTTTGCGTGTCTTTTTACAAGGATGCAGGAATAACAGTTCCACTAAATGCAGTAAAATTCAACCTCAGAATAAAAGATATAGATCGTCAACGTCTACAAGCGCTTTTGCCTGAGATGTGTAATTAGCTGTAACTATGTATGTAAATTATCTCACTATTAAAGGACCTGGATTGAAGTAAATTTATTGTAAGCAGCGGGATTTTTCTACCTACGACCGATCCCTCGGTGGGGTTCCCGGCTTTTTCTCTAGTTGGTAGCCTCAATTGCTTATCTTTCTGTAGCCTTCTCTACTTCTCGGCGCCGCTTTGCGACTACACGAAAGGGCTAGAACGGGGGGGACGGGGGGACGGCATAGTTACTCCCCGCTCTTTTTCCCGTTCTATCGCGGTTCTTCTGCCGGCTCATTTCGGTGTTTTATTCTTCCGTTTCTCTCTTCACCAGCCTTTTATTCGTTCGTCGTACGTTGCCTTTTACTTCGTTCTCGGCGATTCTTTTTTTGCCGGAGAAGCCGCTGAACCCGTCAGCACGCACAGCATTACCACTAGTGGCGCCATGTCTGCCGCGGCCGATTCCACTGTCTCCACTGCTACTGGTGGACTTCTTGTTCTCGAAAGCAGTGTGCCGTTGCAACTGGTTTCCACCGACGGAACAATCGAAGGTTCTCTGTTCCTCCTTCAATTTGTCCTTCTTCCCTGACGATTCTATCGTCCCGCCTCTAGCGGAGTGTCTGTCGGTGTAGGCTCGATTCACTCATTGCTTCGTTTCCAAAGATAGATGTGCCGATGATGATGGTGAACGAGACAAAATTACGCCGACGAGCTGGCGCATTTCAGCTTTTTGCGTTCTGCCACTAGACCTGTTTTTGTTTAGGACAAGAAACCCCACGAAGCTATTCCAGCCGCTCAAACAAAAAAAAAGCACCGGCCCAATATTATAATAGAAATAGAGCTAGAAACCAAAGTACATATCGACGTAATACGTTAGAACTCGACACATAGAATATGAGGGGCGAAAGCAGATATAGAGGGTGTCGACAAACACAGATTTGTTCGACCTATTTGGTCATATGTTTCATAGTAACAGTTCAAGCTGTGAACACCTTACATACGTCATGCACGTACTTCACGCAAGTCTCTATTGTTTATCCTACACAAAGGATGATAATCAAACAGTTCAGCAGTCAGAAGCGCGCCAGCCAATAGTGTAAGTAGACGTTTAATTACTCCAAAAACAAAACTGTCTGTTTTAAGCTGTGTTGTTAGCTTAAGTGTTGAAATTGAACAGTATTTTCTACCGTTTAACAAGGAACATGTGTTTTTTTAAGCATAACTTCTTGTTTGTATCTCTGTATCGTTGATATGGGTACGAAAGACGAAAACTCTTCAACAGAATATTCAAATCGGCCCCGAATGGTTGTTACGTTTGACACTCCGAATTGCCATTCTTATTGCTTTAGAACCAAATCCTTTAGTGGAGGGGGGTTAAATCAATAACCTGCCACCATATCTAGCTACCCCGCTAATACGGTGCGTACGTTCCCGTAGTTTGAGCATCGGCCTGTTCGCAGTGCCTAGAGTAAATATACCTAGTTCATTCCGACAGTTCTTATCTGTCCTGTGTCTACCGTAGTTTGCCCTCTCCTTGCCTCCCATCTTGATGTACACTTGTCTAAGTAACCAAACACGAAACAAATTCGATTAAACATGACTAACTTTGCAACTTAAGATGTCAGTTCTATTTGACATGCCTATGTTAGCTAGACAAGTTCGCTGTAACTACATTTCACACGTTCCTGACAGGTTAATTTACCCGTCGACAATATGGCCAGGTTCGCGCACCCTTCTGTGACAACTTTTGCATTGTTATTGTTTTTTCTTCTTGAATCGTAATACTACAGTGTGGAAACTGGATCAGTTAAATGGCCACTGGTTCTATTCTCGCACGATTGGACAAAAAGCAACCATTTGAATTCGGAAAGGAAAGTCAAAAAAACGAAAATTGAAGTATGTGCCGTTTTTCAAAACTAGATCGCTTTGAGGCCACGCATTTCAGGCAACATGAAGGTCTTTTAGAAGCTGAGACTTAACAGTGGTAATTATAGGAATTGCTGTAAAAATTCGCCGCGTCTTACAATTTACGATGGCAAAGTTTATAACAAGATGTGTTGTCGAAAGAAACGCCTAAATACACTTTTTGTAGTGGTCGACCAGTCACGAAAAAAGTCGATCAAATTTCGCGAAGGCCGTCGAGCGAGTAGTAACGATACCGCTAAAGTACCACACACCCATCACCGGACAGATTTCTAGCACTTGAACGAGGCTGATTGCAAAAGAAGGCTCGATGTTTGTGTTCTACACGAGTTGACACAAAATAAGTCACCCGCTCATATTTCCATCAGCGAAACGTCACAGAAATGCTATGAAACGGAACCGTCTTTAAAGCAGTCGATTACGGATGATAAAAATAAAGATCACGTATGATCATACGCAGGCAACAAAAAAATTAAAAAACGTGCTTTATGTTTGATGGGATTGGAAACAAATCGAATTATGGGTCGCTGCCGCCTGCCGAAACGACTGATTCGAATCTCTAATCTAAAATAACAGGAAGTAAACAGAAAATAGATCGTGTTTCACCATGACAACACCGGACCACTCGCATCTTAAGCTGCCCAATAAAAACTTCTACGGGAGATTTTAATGCGTCCGTTGTATGACCTGGCTCTTGGACCATCAGGCTCCCATTAGTTTCAGTCTCTACAGAACTCCTTGTTTTAATTTAATCTCAATGGAGGGATGCACAAACGGTTTGTCACAATTTTTCGCTCAGAAGCCGCAGAAGTCCTACGGGATAGGGTTCAGCCGTTACCCGAAAGACGGCAAAAGATAATCAATATATTTAGTTTAGTAAATTTTAGAATATTTGTTTCAACTTCAACTCGAAAACAAGTAATACTTTTTCGACGATCTAATATATATACTGAATTGGGATTTTTTTCTTAGATGCTGTTTCCATGTGTGCGAAAAGTGTTGCTCTCTTATAATCATTACAACTTTGATCCACTTTCACAAAAACAGATTCTCCTTTTAAATCCAAATACGACTTTTTAATGGTTACTATACGTCAAGCGGCATTACTAGGTGTGAACTCTAGTTAACAGGGTCGCTCAATAATGCAAGGGCTTAGAAGGTCCAGAAAATACTAAATAGAGCAAAAAATTTCAGCTTATCCAGATGACCTAATTGGCAATCCATTATTTCCTCTCCGAAACGGCCTTTCACTCCTTTACCAGGTATTCAGATGTGTCAAAAATGATTTTGGCCCAGCGCGAAGAGGTTGAATAATAGCTAATCTTTGCTCAAACTGTGAAAATGGCGCACTACGTTCTGCCAGGACGAGTTTGCTTTTTCGTTCTGAAGGGAACCGGCTTTCTTTTGGTACAAAGAATACTAGATGCACGCGTGGATAGTACGGCCTACAGCCCTTCACAGTTTATTCCGATCTAGGTGTTTTATCCTGTGTAGTTTTTGTGTGTCATGTCAAATGTCTAAATCTGACTAATCATGAAGCATCTAGCGTTGGATGGAAAGTTGCGGAAAAATATCTAAGAAAAGACTTTTCACTTAAGGAAGGTTGTTCCAAACAGACACTTTGTCTCCACGCTGGCGTCGAATCCTGCCGATTCATAGGATAGGCAGACGAAAAAATCAGCGAATGCTTGCTATACGTCTTTATGCAGCATCTTTGCCAGTTCCGAGTACGTTTGCTAGCAGCTAGCCTGCGTCTCGGATACCCTAATGTGATTAGCGCCCATATATATTTGAAGACGATATGCACTGCTACCGTAGAGGAGCGCTGTTTGAGAGCAGCGTATGTCCCCCATACATTTCTTCTTCTTCTTCTTCCTCTTTTTCTTTTAGCTCACCTTGCACACTTGCCTTCGATACACGGGACATTTCCTTATAATAAAGAAGAGCGAGATGGACCCTCTAGGGGTGCTTGTACACAGGTTCCTCTTATATTATCATGAGTCGAATCTTCCCCGGTTCCGAGTCTCAATCCTCATTGTGGCTGTTTTAGATTGGAAAATAGGAGATGGTCACACCTGTAGACAGCTCGAGTGTTGTAGCCGTTACGGCCATTTTGCAGATCTTATCCTCTTCGTATCAATGTGAAGGTGAAGAAAATGTGCTAGAGGCTGTTAGTACCACAACTGTGGTGCTAATGGCGCTCCTGGTCTTGGCGATAGCCACTACCGATCGCAGAAATGTAGAGTTCGGTGCGGCGGGGTAGTTTGCCTGGTGCATTCACCAGACCAGCGACAGAGATTAAAGACAGCGATAGATCTAAGCAAAAACTACGAAACAGAAGCATGGGACTCTTTAGCAGTTGGGTAGCTGTGTAACTCTCAAGCATGAAAAAAAGCTAAGTTAAAAACACTCTGCTTATATTTTGCTTCTTAAAAAATGCACATATATAGATGAAACAAATGCTTAAAAATATTTTGCTCCTTCTTCCAAAAGGAGAGCAATCATATAATCATATTTCATGTATTAGATCTTGTAACTTTGACCGCCATGGTTACAAAGTAAAGTGAAGTGAAGTGATAGGGTTTGCTACACACCGATGGAAGCTATAGGTACGTGTCTATACCAGCTGATTTTTAGGTAAGCGCAAAGCAAGCGTTTCTCCCATAGGCAGGATGTGCGCGGTTCGCGGAAGCGCCACCCAGATGTCCAATCCTAATGTCTAACGGTTAGATGTCGACAATATTGTTACTGCTTCAGCTATTTCCCATGAACACATCTACCAGCTAAGTAGTAGGCTCCTAAAAATAGGCCCATTGTCAACTCCAACTGTGTCCGAGCCAACAAAACGGAGACACAGGAGTCGGAGGTGGCTGCGGGACACGATCGGCAACCCTCACTTGAGCAAAGCAATCGCCGCTACATCTACACTCTGCTACTAAATATGGATGTACAGCAATTAGAAATTGAAGGCGCAGAAGCAGTTTTGTCGGAACCATTTCAATATCTGCGATATATTCAGATTTAGTGTTTCCGTAGAGTTTTACTGTCCGAAAATAGTATTCCACAAGAGATCGTAATATACGCGTCTGCTTATTTAAATTAATTTTCGCACGGTTCAGGGAATGAGCAGATATTAGCTGTTGTCCAACACCTTCGCGTCAGGTGAACATGGGCTACCCAGAAATTGCCATTTACCTCATTGCGACCTAGAGTAACTGAACTACTGACTCAATACAGTAGAACTGGAAGAACGTGATTTAAAGCGTGTGCTTTAAGCACTCAAGAACTAATTTAAAAGGCGCAAAAGGGCATTCTTTAGGCCCTGGTGTTTCGATTTAACGTAGCGGGTTCTTAGATCGGGCCTAGATCGTTAACGAAAGCTTCGGAGACAAGCCAAGCCTGATAGTAGTAGCAAAATCCAACGGAAACTTTTTGAGAACGATAAAGCTAAAGAACTTCATCGATGTTATTTTCGCCTGAACTCCTCCAAGCGTGAACAGTAGGTTGTCTTTGATTCCTCAGCCATAGTAATAGATTTATCGCAGATACAAAAATCAGTCACAGAAAGGACTGATGGCTTATTTGCGGTCCAAGCAAGGTTCTCATTGTGCGTAACACAGAGACCATGTTCTGAGTGACATGTCTCATGAAGAAGGCATCGTATTTCCACGCTACCTTCAGAAAGGCGTACTCGTCATTGAAAAATGTATTTGAATATTCTAAAACCTTAAATGAGACCATAGACGATTAGTTTGATGGATGGTAAACTATACAGTCTTCATCCGGATGCGCGCCGGCTCATACGAGCAAATAAATACAGGACTGACTGACTCGGCACGTTCTGTAGGGCCGTCGTGCAGCTCACATTTGAATTCGTTGGGTCGACTTGCGTCAAGGTTCCCCGCTAACAGAAACAGCGAAGCCAGCCCTTTAACAGTCGTCGATTACAGTAATATCACTAATAGTAGTTGCACGGGTAGCAGGTATTATTTAAAAAAAAAATTAAGATAGTCCTAAACTAGGGAGTCTGGTACTCGAATGTTTATTATCACAATGCTGAACAACAATGTCAGCATCGAGAACAAAGGTGGGACATTACAAGGCTTCCCGTATTTTGCAAAGATCCAGGAACCATTTCACTTCGAACGAACGAACCTAATCGACGGGAGACTATGGAAGGGACCATAGAAACGACGATGCAGGAAAACGGAAAGAGGCTTTCAGTCGAAAGCGTCATCATGTAGATCTATCTGCGGCGCCAGTGTGTGAGGGGCAACCTTTACTGTCTTTCCTGTTCCCGCTTCGGCTGCTGTTTAATCAATTATCTATGCACCACCACCATCCTCTCGAAAGACGGATGAACTAAAGAAACATGGTAGTACCCAACGTTAACCAGCGGACCATCATTGAGAAACAGCCTAGACGATCTGTGTCACATAAACCAGTCTACGCGGCGGCAACAGCTAAAAAGTACTACTGATGTCTAAATATAAAGAGAAAAAGCTATGAAAATGAGATTTTCTCGGACAATTTTGCTGGCAATACTAAACGCAATAGACTAGAAAATACAGACCTGATCTTGAAGGACTTCCGAAATACTTTATAGGAATGTAAACCAATACAAGGTAATAGCTATTATTAAGATTTTATGTGATTCAGGTCGTCCTAATATAGATGGCTTTAATTTATGCTGTTTAATTGGGCGAAAATTAAATAGCGAAAACAAAATAATTAAAAACAACGATTTCTGTAGCCATCGGTTTGAATGCCAAAAGTGAGCGTTCTTCCTTTCAAACTAATGACAATCGAAACTTAGCTAAGTTTATCCTGGAGAACGTTTTGTGGTTCCCCTGAGAAGCACACTGTTTTTTAAACACTGGCCGACGATCTACCAGTGCACCTCTTTCTAAGCGAACCAATTCACCAGTGAGACGCGTGTTGAATATTTTTCTAATATTTTCTTCCTCCGGTTGGATAGGGGCGCCATCATCAGCGTCATTGTCACCATCAGATCAGTTTCATTAATCTTTGCGGCAGCCGTTTCCTTTTTGCAGAACTCATCGCAGAAATCTCTTCATTTTGTGCTTCATCACCTTACTACGCCTAGTTTTTTTTGGACAACGAATTCTGCTTTAAAGAAGCTGCCCAACTTTCTTATTACTAATATTATATATATATATATATATAAAGAACCCTGCTTTATTGACGTACATTGCTTCTGGTGACAGTATAGCGATAGCCTTTCTATCGCTATCGAAGATTATCGCAAAAAGAACCGTCTATATTTCAGCCTATATCGTCTTTAGATTTATAGTATGTTGACGATGAAATTTTCATGGACTCGCTTTGTTACAAAATTGTTAGCAAACGTTCGTTCTGAAATCGGTGGAAGCACATCCCGTAAGCCTAGAATCTCATCAGGCTTAATGTACGTGTTGTTTTGTGTATTTAGTCGGTCATTGAAGGTTGTTTATAAACGGAACACCGCCCTACAAGCCCCTAGGGCCCCTGGGGGGGAAAAATAATTATTCGGCTCGCGATTTCATCCAACGGCAAGCGCAGCGAACCCTGTAAAATTCTTATCACCTTCGTTATCACTACAGTCAGATTAGAACCTTCGAACTGCTTTATTGTTGAATTGCTACATTTTTACGAAAAAGGTAATTTACGTTAGTAGCAACAAATAGCATAGGAAAAAGCTAGCCTTTTTCTACAATCACAACACGCTATATGTAGACGCGTACGCGTCTTTTAGAGAATATGGGGACTAAGTGTAATTTTATTAGGGTTGTAATCCGAGTAGTTTTGTTAATTGAAGTTATATTATTATATGGATATCCATTTACATATTACCTAGTGATAGTTTCAGACCTTGAACGGTGTGTGAAATGCAGCCATTTCAAAACAGCGCGCCTAAAACCACTACTCCAGTCACCAAAATCATCATCACTATCATCGTCGTCGTCGTCATGTCTAGAGGCGTGTCTATGACTGCAGTCGCTACAAACGAAAAAAGCAGCAGTGCGAAAAACAGGGACACTAGTACGACTAGCTGAAAGAGCACTAGTAACTCTTTCTGCTTGGCCTTCGCTCTATCTCCACGGCTTCACTTGTACGCTACACACACACACACGCCTGTTTTTCTCTGCTTTTCAATCCACATAGAGATACACACGCATTTACCCGTTTTTCTTGTGCTCTCCCTTTTATGTCGAAGGTAGCAGTGGACTAGCCATAACCCGAGTTAGAAATGTCAGCGAACGCGTACGAGATCGACCCAGGGCGGAGCGGGTCACGAATTTTCAATTTAAAAAACAAACATTCCCACCAGCGGTGGCGGCCACTGTGTTTCCATTGCTACAAAAAACACAGGTCGGACAGACCACTACTAGCAGCAGCAGTAGTAGTAGTAAGATAAAAAGAACGCCCGTCTCACCAGCAGCGTTATCATGAGAATTGAAGATGAGAACAACTAATGTGCCTATTATGATATGAACGTCGTGGAAGGAGTATCTTGAGACGGGCACGATTTATACATCCTATTGTTAATATGGTTGTAGCTTTTTTAATATAATTCAGATTTTATGTCTAGTCGCGTATCTACCGAAGAGTTTGTTATGTCGACTACAAAAGTAGGCATCGACTCTTTGCGCATCTTCCTCTTCTTCTTATTGTTATTATTATTATTCTACCCAGATACTATAAAAACATGTGAAACTTCCAAATAATCACTGATGGAAGATTAGCGGCAAATGGCAAAGGCAACACGTTTGACATACTTTACTCCTCACCGTTATCATTAGCAAAGTGTATTTTTCAAAGAATTATTTAGAAATGCATTGGACCTTTTTTACAATATTTGATGAATCAGATTTATTCGCTACTGAAGCTGCTTCACGACGTTGGCTTTCCCTACTGTGCAGTTGCTATATTTACTTCACTACCTAATATTTCGGAATAGAAGCTCCAGCTCAACCGATTTGAAGAACTTTAAGCTGTTATGAAGTCTTTGAGGCTTTCTGGCGGCTACTGCACTGGCTAGTTGAGCAGCCTCGATTCCTATTGAACATTATCGTCCGACAGTTGTTTCTCCTTCAGACTTGCGCTCCTAGAGGGAAAAGCGTGGAGAGGCATGGACTCGCAGCGTGAAAGCTTCTTTTTCTTTCTTCTTGTTTATGAGTTCCATGCAACCCCCTCCAGTTCCGACAACCGACACGTTTTCCTTCTTTCCATTCCCTTTCACCCCGTTCGGCCCTACTCCGCCCCTCAGAGTACGAGAGAGTTGACTGGCCGTTTATGCCCCTATCTACCCTCAGCTTTCCGGTCGGTCACTAGCCCTGGCGGCAAACGTATTGTTGCAAAAAGCAATGTTCCACGCGCGTACTCACAAACATCTTGCCGCCAACCCCCAGCGACCCATCATCTTTGGCTTCACCTCCTTTCCATCCAGAGTTTCGTGGTGCTCCACAAGGTCCCTATCTAGTGTATCTTAGTAGTGTAAACGGAAGCTTGCTACTCTTACATTACTGCTGCGAAATGGCGAAGCCTGCTGGAGAAGCAGCACCAATATAATCGACTGCGCCGGCACTGTCGAATCTTCTAGGACAGTCCATTCAGTGCTTTTTCCAACCCGCCTGCAGGCTCATTCCGTCTAGCCCTCAGTACGTTATACAATTTTCGTCCAGTGCGTTTCAAATCCAGCGACCGCCCTGGCCAGCAAACCCATGATACCACAGGGCGTGTACACGGACGGAGACGCGCGCAGCATCTACAGGACAACTGAAGTAGTCCACGATATCGCTGTGAAGTGAAGAAAGCTGGACATGCACGGCGGCATCAGCAACAGCAGTAAAGGTAACAAACCTTCAGGCAGAATTTCATTCTCGCATGCGTTTCGATTGGTACGCTTTCTAGCAATAGCGATGATAGGATTCTTAGACAGTAGCAATATTCCCTAGTCCTTGTGGCACGGTTCGTAGGAACTGCATATTATAATAGTGCTCCATGATACCCTTTCGCTTCAATCAAGTTCTACTACTTACTATTCGCCGGTTTCATCGCAGTTGCCTTGAAGCAGCGGCCTCCACCAGCGCTGCTATACGGCACTTGAATGACCCAACGCGTTGCTTACCTATCGCTCATTCTTCTACTTTTGGACGCGGTGCGCAGCTTCACCCTATAACAGCATCTATACCCTCCACAAATCGGCTCTTGAAACATTCTGCTTCACCCCGCACCCCACCCATCCCCCCAAGAGGCTTGCTTTCCTCCTCCTCTTCGTAGCGCTCCTAGTATTCCTTAATTCCGTTCTGTTTGAGAAATAGAAGTATCTCGTTGCTATATTTCCTATTGGCCGCCCTACAGATGGGACAGATTCGTTCGCATTTCGTTCCCTAATCGATTAAAACGTTCTTGTCCGATGGTTTTTTCGATTTTTTTTTTACTGTCTTTTAAGATCGATATAATATAGAAGACAAAAAGAAATAGCATTATCAAAAGCGGTTGAAAAAACGCCCGGGATTGCTTTCTTCACATCATCTAGCTTAAGACAAATCCACGAGATTAAACTAGATGGTCTTCCCTGTCGTAACCAGACCACCATCTATTTTTAGCATTCTATAGCACTTACTATGCTCTTGTTGAAGGCCGTAGAGTTTCAGTTTGTTAGCTTCGTGCTGTGCTTTCTTCTTGAGTCGGCATGCTCTGAAAATGCAAAACAAATAGTTACACATGTCTTCCTTAATTTAATTTATGATAAGTATTATGTGAATGCTTCCATTAAATCAAAGCTCAGCCATATTTTCCCTCTATTTGCAACGGATCGACTATTTTCTTTTCAGGCAGTAGAGTGCCGAAAGACAACCTTGAGCGCACACGACAACGTTCCATTGAGTTTTATAGTAAATGGTTTCATTAATTTTGACGTGTGTGATTTCCATGAAGGGCAAACAGGTTAGACAACAGGTATGTAGCTATTATCACGTAGCTCTTCAAACATGATACATTCTATCGGATTGCAATACGTATCAGGCGTAAGTTAAAACTGTACAGATTAACGATAGCTTACTATCGTATTGTTCCTTTTTTCTTTCAGAGTGACGTTATTTCAGCGAGTTCTATTTTATAGTAGACACTTAAATCGGAGCGTTATGCTTATCGCATAAACTGCTATGGACTTAACAGAAATAAATATAAGCCATATATAGATAGATCGGGGTACAGCGTAAAACGTGTAACTCTTCCCTGTGGCGAAGGATAGGCACAGAGTGAATTGTCTGCTAGCTAACCGAGACTGTTTTTTTTAAGCGCAGGACATCGGCTCGCCCGCAAGCAGACGAGCTGACCCCGTCTGGCCACAAAAACAGCCAATCCAGCACTTGTCCCGTCCGTGCTACTTCCCCGTGTCCCCGTGAGAGTTTTTAGTAAGTCGAGCAGCGACTCCTAAAAATCCGACCAGACGAAGACCCCGCGATCAGCTCTCGGCTACCGGGCCATTTATCCTAGGTCAAGGCGAACGAGAAGGTCATCACACCTCATCGTTTCAATGCACCTTATAGGAGAGCAGTTTCCTTGTAAGAGCTTTATTTATTTTCTTCTTGTCTGAGTTGATATTATCCTGTACAATGTCGCGCTTTATCATTTCTAAATCACCTCCAGATCTGAATGGCAAGATGCCTGCTGAAATCCCTTTAAGCGGTCACATATTCATATGAAATGCGACCTGTGGCAAGAAGCTTGCGAGCGTTGCTGTTCAGAGTCACTATACTGGTCGGATTCTATCGATGGTGACCAGAACAGTCCCGCACGGTAGAGCTGTAGAGGATTTGTCGATTTGAGCACTACCATATGACGCAATACCCAGTGAAGACACAAATCTACCTATATTAATTCTAGTAATTGTAATGTTACCTGGAAGCAAGTTTGTTCTTCTCCTTGCGGGATTTGTTACGCGCGTTGAACGGAACATCAGTTGGCGGTGTTAATTCATTAATAACCCTATTGAGCTTCTTGAGTTCTACCCCGATGTTGTACAACTTATTGGCATTTGGCGTCAGGTCATTGCCATCGCCTCGGCGTGCTTTACCTGCGTGTTTTACACCTATGAGTGAATGACACGGATAGCAACAACAACTACGTGTTAAATAAAACAAGGTAGAAAATAATTTTCGGTATGAGTACACGTGTATATTACCATTAGCTAGAGCAAACCTATGCTTGGACTTGTGCTATCATATACTGTAGAATATATATTTACCCACCCCTCGTAGCAAGCCAGATCTGGGATGGCGAGGGCATCAACCAATCTTCTCATTCGATGTTCAATTTTACAAAAAATAATTGGCTACGTTAAAGTAGCTTACCCTCTGACAGTCGTATAACACCTAAATCATGCTCATGTATTAACTATGGCGCGCGAGAAAACTGCATTAGCTTGCCTTCGAGCTGGCAATCGGGGCTGAACACAGGATCGGTTACGTCCGCAAGAACGTGTGGGTCGGCCGGAACATTGGTGACTTTCATCCGGGGTCCTTTGGGCCCTTTAGCTTGAACGTTATACTGCCAGAAGTACTTCCCTTTTTTTTTGCTAGACCCAGCAAAAATGCTGGGCTCATCGGAGTTCAGAGACGCTGGTGACAGCGGCGAACGCACGCCATCCTGTTCAGCGTCACTTCCACCAGAGTCTGCAGCAGCGGCAGCAACGTCAATACAAACATGTAAGTCATTAATGCTACAGACTGTTTAACTATTGGCATATACTCTCAACATCAACTTTTCTCTATACCACATACTGGAAGTAGGCTCTTTCGGGAGTTTACCTCAACTGTTTCAGGCGCATGAACAGATAATGCTCGCATATAAGCTTTCAGCTTGTCAAAACGCTATCCTTTATTAAGCTAGGTCAATATTTCAACGTTCTTCAGCCTGAAGGCTCAGGTTGCGCGTAAAACATTTCTTATCTGATTTTATGCTCTCTTTTGAATACAGCATCATCATGTGACCAGCACCCTTTACATCGCACGTATTAATAGAGTACTGACCGTCTCCCGATGAATGATCGTCATTGTCGGAGTCATCTTCTTCGTCCGCCTGAGAGCTGAAGCCCTCGTCCATCGTAAGTTGAACAGAACTTAGTTGCGAAAGAGTGGTGTCAGTCGAGCCGTGGCGAAGACGACCCGTGCGCTGTACCTAAATAATCACAGATAAACGTCATAACGTAATACTATGATGCTATATATACGTTTGCAAGACCTCCTCTAAGCGAAACCCAAAAGCACTCCAAAAAGTACGTTGTATTCTAACCAGATCCATCGGATTGATGGATTTTCAAGTACTCACTGACTGATATAAGGCATTCGCTTTAGTTAAACATTAAACAATTATGAAAAGGTGAATATAAATGCTATGCGCTACAACAAAGCTTCTCGGCTTCACGGAGCTGCAATAAACGTTTTGAGGAAAACCAGTTCAGTGTGAAGGCACAACGCTGAAAGCATTTTAAAACTTACTTCACTTGCAGGTTATAATTCAGACTTCTTTCACATACCTTTGGCCTAGTTAATACGAAAATTACGTGGCAAGACAGCAAAACCGTACCTCAGCTTTCCGCGCTTTCCACATCTGCTCTACCACGGCATTCGTCGACGGCGCAGACGTACTTAGACGATCCGCCAGCAAAGAGCCCTTTGGCTTGCCCCCGCCGGGACCAGCCAGACCGAGCGGACTTTTTCTAGCTGGCGAATGGGAGGGACTAACACGGCTGGGATGAAGGAAACTACGGGACGCTGCCTTGCCCCCGCCTAATGAAACAAAATAATAGGCAACTCACTAGTTAGCTGCCGTTACATAGACACACGGGGCCCCATATGAGGTCGATAAAAGATTATACAAATACTCGCCTTTAACGTAGAGCAATGATAATATTAGTGTTATAAATGACATACAAGTAATAATACTAATATTCATCACGACGAAATGAAAACTTTTTGCAGTACCAGATAGCTTGAATTTGGATATTTAATTGAACTGCAATTGAGAAAGCCAAAGGCTGGCTGTTACCTCTAGACGATCCTTCAAAACTTTACGCCTAATTATATTTGAAGCTAAAAATATAGTAAAGCCTTTGTAATCACTTACCTAATAAGAGGACTTACATGACTCATGTAATTGTCTCCGAACATTTCATTAAAAATATGACCCTTTGCTTAAGAACAGCAAAACATGTTTTTTTAGAAATTAGAGATAAGGGACTATTTAGAATCTAAATTAACCCATTTCGCGACACCATTTGAGGGTGATGTTATTAACAAGACTTAGAGTAACTAAAGGCCACTTCAGTGCAGGAATGATACGAAAAACCGACTTATACAACCTCAACCATCTCTAAGCACTTTTCAGATATAGGTAAATTCAACAATTTAAAACTGATTCCAGTCGCAGGGTCAGTGACATTTCATTCCTTCAAAAAAAAAGTCATCACTTTTGAGAAAAATTGTTTTCTTTACAAAATATTCTCATACCTTGTCTAATATCAACTGTGGTCCCTTGCCTTGCTTCATTAGTACATGCAGTGATTAGCGGGCCAATGTATTTCCACAGATATCGTCATAATGAATAATATCGTACCGAGATGTTGTTTGCCGGGAATTCCACTGCTCGTCGAGGGAAAACTTGAACTGAGTGGAAGAGCGTAGACTGATGGCGGCAACGGGTTAAGGAATCCGGGCAACGTGCCACTTGATGAGGCGCCAGGACCAGCCTGAACTCCACCTTGATCCTTTGATAATGGTGCGGCCATTTGGCTACTGGAGGGCGGTGACAATGTGTGTAGTCCAGAAGAAGAAGAAGTCCCGGCCATCAAGTCTGCGAACAAAGGACCACCACCGCTGTCAGCCCGCGATGCTGATGACCCTGGTGATAATGTAAAATCGCCGAAAAATTAATTTCGCATTTTTTAGTTGCACTTCTGTTTATAAAGTCATTGATTAAGCCTTCAGTACTATCTCGAACTAGGTAAAGACTGCGTTCTAGAATAGCTATTGGCGCACCCTTACCGAGTACTGTGGTCGGCTCCATCTTGATATCCTGAACTGTTGAAAGCTGGGAACTTGTCAGGTGTTGCCCGAACATGTCCAAGTTTTTTCCGCCATTTCCAGAAGTCATCGAGATGGGGGACGAATTAGAGAGATTACTACTTGTAGTTACCGTC
Organism: Varroa jacobsoni; assembly: GCF_002532875.2. NCBI lineage: Eukaryota > Metazoa > Arthropoda > Arachnida > Mesostigmata > Varroidae > Varroa > Varroa jacobsoni. The sequence goes on along the minus strand of NW_019213230.1, from coordinate 65,898 downwards.
ATAGGCTTGTCGTGATCATGGCTGTCCATAAAAAAACTGGATACATCAAAACCTTCAAGAATCTGATCCTCATCCTCGTTAGCGTTTAACTCGGCAAGCGTCGGCTCTGCCAGCGATTCTGACTTGATATCCGTTTTGAACACTGAATTCACGTCAAATTCCATTGGCAGTTGTTGCGATACACCAGGTACACTGCAGCAGCACATGGACAAAGAATCTTACTTTCATTGTGGATTGCCGCTAAAACCGTGCAGCAAAGGCAATTATAATTACAAATTATTATAAATAGTTAAAGTTATGACAAGGTAATTGATCGAACTTCAAACATTACCTAGACCAGAGTTTGTCGGGCTCTTCACCGATCTTGCTGAGTCCCCCAAGGGAGGCCTCTCCTCGATGCCCTTCGACTTCGTCTGGTTCAAGTTCCCACATGAGGCCCTGACTGTCTGACGGATCAGACGACCTCTTGGAATCTTCTAGCGAGCAGGGTATGGGAATACCAGGGAGATATTCCAGGATGTCCGTAGAAGAAAAACTTCCGGTGAGATCAGGTCCCAGCGTCGAGTACAACGAATCCTCAGAAATGAGTCTGACGTTAAACAATTATTGGGAAAGCGCAGCAATTTTAGTAGTTGATGCAATCTTGTGATGAACGACTACATCTATTCAGAACTCAATTTAACAAATCAAGGTAGAACTGGTTTATCTATCGGATTTTCAATGATCGCGGCGCGTACGGCTAGCGATTATTTAAAAGCCATAACTCTTAATGGGGACACTCGCTTTGCACACTGGTCGCTGCCACCCGAGCACAGATCCCGCGCCTTATGTTTGGGTGGCATTTTTCTACAAGACAGCCGGAAAGCCTCCACCAGGGAAATGATCGGTCCCTGGATGAACCGATTCTTATCTCGTACAACCGGGAAAAACGCTTAATATAGGACGCCACGGCGAACGACACCCTAACCACGTCAGATGTCAATCGCTGTGCTAACAACCCCAGAATAAGCGGTATCGAGAGTAGAGTAAGCCAAGCTAAAGAAATAAAAAGATGTCCAGACCGCTCGCTCGTTTACTCATCTTACTTGCTTCTTAAACCTCAGACAGCTTAGCCGCCGGGCAAAATGGAGTTAGCAAGTGAAATATAGGAGGCTTTTATTGTGAAACACATTAAGACTAAACGATTGTCACGTTGAAATTAATTCGAAGAATTGACATAAATCAAAAATGGCAGATGTCGTCTGCTGCGTATTTAACTTACCGAGATTCCATCATATGCACGTTAAATGAGGAGAAATCTTGGCCATTTAATCCCTGGATATATTAGCTTCGTCGTACGCAATCAAATTAAATTGACATTTCTACATATTCGTAGATACTAATATGTGTATCCAAGCGTTATAGTTTCTCTGTATTTGTGCGTCATTATTCTAACGAAGCGAAGGATTGCGTAAGAAATGGGTGCAAAAGCAGGCCGGTGTATAGCCTAAATGCCTTAGACCACCAGCTTCGACCCTCATTACACTGTAACGTATCAGTCACGCGTAGACAGCTTTATTCGAACTCTCAATAAAAGGTATGCAATTTCTTTGAAAAAATATTTCTAAGCAAAGACGTACATAAAAAGGCTTGGGGAACGATGATCTTTTCGTCAATCAATTCAAGGCTTGATACGGGGTCATCTATAGCTAAATTGATGCCGCTGATTATAGGGAGAACTTGAATAAACATCCCAGCAATCCGTTCAAGAGAGCAGCTGATGCCAGGAATATCTATCTCACTGTATTATTCGGATATTATAATTCTTATTATTATTACTAAGCAGCACTTTTTTCATCCAATCACAGCTATCGTGTGGTAAATGAGGTAGTGAGTAATTTGTTCTTCGCGATGATTTCTTACCTATTTTCAATTGTGAGATTGTGATTATTTTGTGTGGTGATTATCTGAGAATTTAGGGTAAATGAATGATCTCGCGGTGACGTGACATTGACACTCCAACCGCCAAGTACACCAACTGTGCTTGATCCCTCTTGAAGGTCTGATGAAGAAAGTGTACATTGGTTTCCGACGGACGAAGGATCCAAGCCAGTAGCGCTTGTGAGCGCACTACCGGATTCCGGAGATCCGACGTAGCTCGACGTTTCCAACTGAATGTTCTGGAGAAATAATCGCAAAGTACTCACACATAGTACACGAAAAACGCCCCTTAAGATAACACTTGTAATATACAAGTGGGCACGCGCTTGTCTATTTAAATGTTCCCTGTGTGTTTGTTCAACTTGGATCTAACACTATATGGACATCATATGAGAACATAAGTATCACACTTTCTTATAAAATGTTTTTACATTTACTAATACCTTGTTTAATCCACCATATCTATAGTAAGCTCGTTACTTTTATTACTAGCCTTCCTTCCTGATATAGCCTATATATACTCTGTGCGTATCACATCCTTACAAGTTGGACTTTTGTTGATTCTTCATCATACGATATTTCCCATTTATGATTAAACTGAGCATGTTGACATGTACGTCTTCCGCTAAACGTAGAGGGCCTTGATTCAAAAGCTGCCTTTGAACTCTAGGTAAACAATTAATGATAATTAACCCTTGTTTTTTTTCGTATTACCTATGGCATTATCATCACAGGTGTCCTCACCTGTGACAGCGCCATTGCGGCGGAAGTTGTTGTCATTAGGGGCGCTGTAGAACTACTGTTTTGTTGCTGTTGTGTTGAAGGTCCATTGCCCGGGGCATTATCCGCGTGGCTTGGGTGCACCATTTGCGCCGCTGGTGCGACCAGCTGGTAGAAACTGCTACCACCTGTTGCCCTTCCACCTTCGTAAAAAATTCTCCCGCCTACCAAGTCTTCCTCCCGATGATGGTCTACCCGCTGCTGCGAATGAAGATGGTGTCCACGTTGATTCTGGAGGCTGTTTGACTGAAGACAATGCTGCTGACGAACGTAATGATGGATAGAAGCGTTGGGCAGTACACTATGGGCCTGATGGAATCCGCCACTGGCACGATCTGCCAAAGGGTGGCCAGCAGTAGCAGTGCTATTATTACCGCTGGCCAGCTGCTGCTGCTGCTGCTGCTGCTGCTGCTGCTGCAGGTTATGGCATTGGTGGACAATCCGATCGAATTCGTGATGCTGTAGTTGCTGTTGTTGTTGTAGATGATGCGGCGTCCCTCCTTCTCCTCCTCCGTGTTGGCTGTGATAAATTTGCCGTTGCTGCTGCTGAGGTGTTGACCAATGGCGATGGCCACTCGCTGTTAACAATGAAAATGGTAACAAAGATGTGGATTTGTTGCTGAAGGTGTGGTGCGAAGTCGGGTTTGTTATTGAATTTGTTGAGGACGTCGAGTTGTCTAATGCTGTGAGACCGAAACCGCGCAGAGGGTTCGAAGATGAGGTGACGGTTGAGAGAATTAGGCTACTGCTTGACCCAATATTGCTAAGGACGCCTAAGCCGGCGGAGTTAGTTGAATTTGGTTTTGAACTATCCCCGTTTCCTCCCAGCAGCCTGTAAATGGATTAAGAAAATCAATTTAGATCGATATTTTCCAGCTCTCATAGAGAACAGATTTTCGATCATACAGAGATAACTGAATAAATCTAGACATTAGGAAACCAGATTTTTTAATATATATATATATATATATATATATATATATATATTTGTTTTTTTTTTTATAATTAAACAGCCCTCTTTATTCAGACATTTTTCTTTATTTTAGTTAATTTTTAAACGATGTTTCGTGCAGCTTTCTCTAATAATTAATTATTTGCGAAAAACGAAAATGTAAATACATGTTAATATTGTTATCTAGAATAATGCCCATTTTATCGCGTTTGTTACAGCTATGACCTCAGCGAAACAACACGAGAAAGCAGTGCCATCTTACATACGCCGGTATTGCCGATACTAAACACTGTAGTAACGGAATTTAAAACGGAAGCGCGAAAACAGCAATAGCCGCTCGTAAAACAAGTACTTCAAGGAACACCTTATATTTACTCTAGTTCAGAACAGGTCCGATAATCTTATCGCTGCTTAAGGGAGTCGCTGTTTGGGTTCCACTAGATTATTCGTTCGGGCCTCGAATGTAGGGCCTCAAAAACTATGAACCGCAAGTATAGCTTTTTAACCAATAAAATGCAATGAAACGTATCACTTGATGCTCTCAAAGACATTAGACGTTGTAGATCTTAAACTACCAGGCTGTAATAGTCGATCTCGAAATGGGTCATATCTTGAAATCATTATAAGGATAGTTGGACAGAAGCGTAGACTATACGTATCGACTGATACCTTGGTCAGAGTTGTTGAAATCGAACGCTCTGATGAAATCATTGACTCGAAAGATTGGCAAACGCAGGCGACAAAAACTCCTCCCAAGGTTGAAAAATACGTTCTTTATTTGATTACCATGCCATACCAACAAGGTTCGAAAAGTGTGCAATCGCGGTTACGTTGCTGATAAAAAAAACGGCTCGACGAAGCAGAGAATTATGACATGGTAGCCTAATAAATACAACTCTTTCCACATAAATAAATGCTTAAAAGAAAGGATTTAGTTTTTTTTGCTAGCTTTGCTCACTCTACGAGTCAACAACTTCCTTCACCTTCATCAACACCTTCAGATTGTTTGGTTCAATAAAAAGTTAATTTCACGGTCTGGCACCTTTTTTCCAGCTAAGAAACAAATAGGTCATAATTTAGGCTAGGCATTGGAAAGGCATCGACATCGATTGCTGGAACCTTTTTTGGGATCTTTTTGCAGGTTACAAAAAGTGCTACAAATACTATCGTTAAGCTACATTGCATATACGTATACGATCATGTGGGCCGATCGTCAGTCACTATTCTTGCTTGCTTTTCGGGCCTCCACGGATTTCTCACCCGATGTTTATTAACCCCAGGGCAGTGTTTTAGCTGGCGTCGTCGTAAACTAGCACGAAAGCAGCCGGATTTCCTTTTTTTCCTTTAATCATCTCTTTAAAATATCTCTTTGGCTGCATCATCGTCGTCTAGCCAGCTAGTACAGCTTACACCGAAAGACGGAGCTAGGAACGCTAACTCCTAGTGCATCCTTCTTCTAATACCCACCCACTAGCCCTTCCCCATTCTCATTCTCAATCTGCCTCAAGGAGGTGTTTCGTTTCGAGCGCATAAAATGCCCCTCTTACTCTGCGGAGACCCCTACACCCCGTCTCCTCAAAAAAGGCTGCCAAGCCGAGGACACTTTCCTAGCAATGGGTTAAGGCTAAACGACAAAGGCAGTCTTCCTTCCCACATCCCAGAGTCGACAGGCATTGACCACTCGGCCCGATTTTGCTACTCCATACCTTCGTGCCCTGTCTCTATCTTTCTCCATCTCTTCCATTTCATCCCCTATAGTGCCGCGTCCCTGTATGTGTGTGTATGTGTAGTAAAAGCGGGCTTCTAAACTCATCTTATAGCCATCAGCATTTCCATATCCGCTATGTGCAGGAAAGAGTAGCAGCAGCAGCGGTGGCAACCATCGCTGATAGCTGGCTAGAGAGTCCAACAGCGAAACAGCGCTTTCCCTCTGTATCTGCCCACCCTTCGGTCTCCAGTGGCCTCCGGTTTGAATCGGCCAAGATGACGACGACGACGATGCAATGTCCACCGCTGCTTCACTCTGCCGTTACCCCCCTCTCGGCGCTAGCCTCGTTAATCTTGTGCAGTGTCCACCAGCATTGCCTTCTTTAAGCTTTAACTGCTCTAAGCCCACAACTCTTCCTTGACTCTCGTTTGCCTGCCCTCTCCCCTTTAGAAGCAGCCTTTGGTTATCCATCGTTGCTTACTGGCCACGTAGTCATTGCGCGTGTGTCACGTCACATGGACAGCGACGTCAGAATCATGCCTTCCGAAGAAAACACAAAAGATCTCAGTCTTTGAACAGGCCGACCGTTATATTAGTTTCTTCGTCTTCTTCACGAGCCTATACATCAACTTAAGGCTGTTTCTATTATTTTTGTGTGATTCACAGTTTTTCTTCCATGATTTGTTATCGCAATAATTTCTATGTATCACAGCTACTGCTTGTATCGCTCATGGACGGTAGCTCTGTATTCTTTTCTCTTCTGCAACGTTCTGTCACGTGATTTGTCCCAAGATGTGAATGTCATTCTCTTTATAGAGGTTCCATACATGAATTGGCTCTATTCCTCATTTTGCAGTGCATTTCTGTCCGCGTTCGCATCGTCATCTTTCCGATAGAACAAAGTGAGTGTTCTCCCTTTCGCTTTTATCGAGCCTCGGTGTTGCCATTGTTTTTGTACCCCCTCGCCCGTTACCTCTCCACCCAGAGTCTCTTGCCCAAACTATCAACCCCCGGAGCGGTCTTTTCCAGCATTCCTTTTTTCCCTACCCGAAACGCCCTAATCACCCACTCACGCGCCCCCGTCGTTGCCCTGCTGCTGTGAGCGACCATCGAAGCCATCCGCCATCTACTATCGTTCCCCTAGTATCTTTCCTGCTGGCTTCTCTTGTTCGTTGCGTTCAGGATGCAAGAGTCCTGAAGCCGAATCTCGAGGATTGCACAATGCCGCAGCAGTCGAGCGGGACTGGCTTACGGGGTACACATATATACCGAATACTAAGACTATATGTGAGCATGGTCCTTGGCCCGAACTAACTGACTGCTCGTGCTATCAGAGATGACTGCCCTCAGGGGGTTGAGCAGCAAAGGCAGGCGGCGCAACCAGTCACCTTCTAGCGTCAAATGCTGCTGCCCAGCCTAAAGCGCTGCTGCCTCGACCAGCCGAGCGACCCGTTTTTCTCTCGTTCTTTCTCTCGACCGACCGACCGACCGACCGACCGAAGTGGCAAGACCGGGGGGACGAGGGTACGAATGAGCAAAAGCTGGGATAAGCGCAGCATTGCGATTCAAAGTCTGCAAGCTGTTCCTGAGAGACACATGCAAACAGACGAAAGAACGATAGTGAAAGACGGCAGTCGAGGGAGTTCGGGTGGCGCAGCTACTGCCCTCCTTCCAGTAGGAAAACCGGGCCGGGAAGAGGGGTTGCAATGAGCCCCGCGAAGGAAGGCAAGAAGAGCTTGGAAGCACCACGTGAGAAGAAGTCTTAATTCCCAACAACGAAACAGCGGCGGTCGTCTAGCCTCGTTCTTGCTTGCAAAATGCAGCAGAAGCAATGCTTTCTCCCAAACTACGGATCATGCTATGCGCACTGTTCTAGCATACCGAAGGAAAAATTCACTTGTCTCTGGCTGTCAGGGTTAACCTCACGGTTCTCCACCGGCAGTCCACACATCTTCACTACAGTCAGACGATCAACCAAGTGAGCTCTACGCATCTCTAAACACGGCAGCAAAATTACGGGTTTTGGCTATTATGAAAACAAATAGATATATTAAATGCCTAACCGTACTGACAAGAACATTTTTTCTAGGCCTAGTCTCTAGCCACCTTTCAGTAGTGTATCATTCTCCACCCGCGCTTCAGATTATAGTCATTGACTTAACATACGGAACCACATGGAGAGCTCACACATTGTCGAGTTTGACTGAGCCCGACCCAAATATTTGCGCGAGATTTTTCTATGTAGAAGCTGGCTCGTTCTGCTTCCAGTCGACAGCATATACAATAGAGAAGCTGCAGTGAAAGGGAGGCACTTATTAGGACTAGTATTCGATCCCCCTACCCCCACCCTCTGATTGCGGCCACTGCTGGAACCAACGCCGTCACGTCCGGATCCTGGGCCCACATTTAGAGCACTGTATTCTTGAACTATGAGATCATCATAATCTGTTGTCCGGCTCTCCGATATAGTGCCACACGTTTTTAAGAAAATTTCACCCGGGTGAATTTCCATACCATGCCAGAACTTCAACATCATTGGCGGTAAATAGCTCACAGACATATGACATAATAATTTGTCATGTATGAACAAATAATTTCCCTTTGACAACTATTACATCGTACCTGAGACTGTTTTTTGGTCCGAATTACCTCACTCTATTGTTGTTTTTCTATACTCTCGTTGCCGAAATCTGGGGCTTCTGTCATCATCATCACAGTCCACATTATTATTTTGCTTGTATGTTTTTTTGCTAAATCATATAGGACTCGTAAGATAATTCGCCGGGTCGCCTGAACGTTGCTACCTAAAGTCTCAAGATGCGATTTATTGGAAAACAGACCCTTCATCGCTTTTCAACTGGCTAACTTTAGAACTGTTTAGCCTGCTTAAAACGCGGACAAAATCGTGGAAAATTAAGCGGAGGTTTTTTCTGGTTCACCACAGCTAAAACCATCCATTTCGACACGGGGTCGAGAAGTTCTTATGGGAACAGTTACTCCGCGCTTCTGCGCCCTCTAACGCAGTTAAAGGCCGTTACAAATCAGTACACAAAAAAAAGTGTGGAACGATCCTCTCCCCTTGCTGTGTTGTGTACCAGTGCCTGGATTTCTGTTTTTCATGGCCTTCACCTTCTGGATGCCATTATCAACTGTACATTCTGATACTTTGACCTGCTTAGCAATTCCTCTTCGCAATCGCTTTTCTGTATGAGTCTGGCCATTAAAGTTTGCTACTCTTCTGTGAAATCTTCTCATAATTCGTTAACGTACGAAAGGTACGAAAACCATATAAACTCACCTCAAAATAACAAGTAGACGCAAGAACACATGCAGATATTTAGTTCGGATGCGGAGATATCATCAATCAAATCCGACAATGTGTGAAGTATTCTAACTGGCTATATTGTGGTCTATCTCTTTGATGTGCTAATGTATGAACGACATAGAGGCTGCCATACAACTCAGCCGCTAGCATTTCTGAGGTTTGTTCGACTGTCGTCTGCGATTGTGTTTGATAGGTAATTTGACCATTTTCAAGTATCCCTTAACATTTCTCTGCCCTTATCAGTTGTTAGAATTTTTCGAACTACTTCTACTACAAAACTACTACTGGTACCTTATTATTTGTTCTTACCAGAGGCTGCAAATCGACACTATCATACTGTTCTATTTCCACAATTTGTGTACATGTTACATGTGTATCATCTCCCAGTTACTAAGACGTCACGTAATGAAGTAACTTATTATGCTCATTCTAGCGCTGTTTCCGGATGTTCCATTATGTACGTGTATGCACTATTTACTCGCATTCTTTGAGTAGCAATCTTTTTACTTGGCTTGTATGTCTGCTTTTATGTTAGCGGTTCTTCCGCCGCGTGTTAGTCGATTATCAACCAAGTTTTGCTCGCTGGCACTTATGGGCGTCGGCTCACCCGTGTTTAGGCTTGCACACTATTCTTCGCAAATCACGCTTGACGCACCGCGTATCTTTCTGGACTGGATCAAGGTTAAGCGTCTACGACTAAACCTGCTAGCAGGTTGCTTAACGCTCCCCTTGCGGGCGATAGATTGTGTTTCGTTATGCGAGCTGCTGGCGACTTTGTGACCTAGAAGTTTGAGTGGATCGCCGCGACGTTATTTTTGAAGCAGAGCGGCAGTGCACAAGTGTTCGCAAGTTCGTGTTTGCGTGCAGTCCTTGAAGTAGCCGATTGTTGAGCCTTTTTAGTTTTGAGCAGACATGTTGTTATCTGCTCGCCCGAATCTCCCTCGGTTTGGCTGGTCCGACAAAACTGGCCCCCTTTTAGTGTTCTGTCGTATTTCGCTTCACCGAAATCAAGCCTCCAGGACTGTTAACATTTGAAGCACTTGAAGTGAGGATCACTATAAATTTTCTATTGCCAATTCTGCCCTTCATTCGGTTTGTGATCTCAGCTCTTTAGCACAATGTTCTAATAGCTGCTTAGGTGAGAGTCTGTAGCTTGCGTTCGCATACATCAGCCAGATCGGGTGAGTATTGTGCTTCTGTCGCCCGCTTCGCCTTTTCTTGCCGCCTTGACAATGAGGTGTACGAAGCTTGCCTTCAGTGATTGGTAGCACCTCAGCGGCAATGTGGCTGCTAAGAAACAATATGTCTGATTTGTTGCCTGCCACTCCACTAATCCTGTGTTGATATCTTATTTGTTTGAATCTGTTATTTTGACTCTATTCTTGGCTATCTTGACAACACTGTCCATTCGATTGTCGGCAATGTGTCGTGTTGATTACGTGCTTAACCTGTCAAGCACTACAGAACCATGAACATGTACTAGGGGTTCGTATTTGTGCGTATCTTGCTAGGTGACTGTATTTACGGGTGTGGCTGGTAGTCGCGTCCATAATTCGAGCTGTTTCCCCCCAACCCGTCTAATTCTAATGAGCCAATGCAACCGTTTACTAGTGCCAAGTAGGCTTTCGAAATAGAAACACCTTGATGAGCTACAGGCCAAAGTCACTGAACAACCACCCTGTTTGTGAGTGGCTTCAAACATTTTTTTAACGAACTCTATATCATTTCATTCAATTAGCCAAATCATTCCTAAGTTTAGGCAAATACATCGTATTTTGATGCGACGGCACGTAGTATCGTAAACTTGATATGGGTTCTGTGCTCGGTGCACGAATTTGTTTGGGAAATTGCACAGAATTATCACAGTTCATCAGCTCATTGTCTGCTTTAAGTTTATCTTCTAAGCTTTGATCCAGAAGACTCTCAATATGGCCTCTATGGCAATATCCTTCTTTTTGGTGGACCAATCTCTTTGAACGATATTGATTGAGTGCTTCATTGTGTTACAGTATGACGTCTTTGCCCGGTGACTAAGCATGAATCTGGCCTTTTTCGTAAGTTGGCGACTTTTGGAGCATGAATACCAAACTTTGCAGACATGGCTTCTACTGGTTCGTAATCGGTGTGTATTGTCACTCCCTTCATGGCGTTCATGAACTGTCAGCTCATCCAGTTTGCTCTATTACTGCATAATTTTTCTTGAAGTGCGGTTAATGAAGGCAAAGTGTATACTGCTGGCATACCGTTCCGTATCGATACACCTCTCAGCTTAAAGTCACTGGTTTCTGTTGGAATAATCTAGTTCTCGTTAGTAGGCTTTTTAATTGTGTGGAAGTAACTTGTTGCTGCCAAGCAAATGGACACTGACGTTACGTGTTAGCCTGCGCGACGATTTAGGCTAAGTTAGGAATGAACCCTAAATAACCCATCACTCCGTCCATATCTTTTGGCGGCGGCACCTCTGATACGGCTTTCACCTTCTAGGGATCTGCCTTCAGTGCCTATTTGCTAATAGTATGATCCATGAATTAAAGTTCTAACATTGCTAGACGAAGGATTTGGTGAATCGAGTCTAAACGCTCCGATAATGGCTCTTGATGGCCTGCCTTCTATGGTATCTCCTTCCGCCTATGCGATCGCATCGTCCTCAAGGACAGCTTCGTTTTCTAAGCCCATCATTGACTTGACGGCTCTGACATTTGTTTAGGGTTAGGGCTATTGCTTAGGGAAGTCCACAATATTGATATCGTCATATATGTGTTTAGAAAGTTGAACATTCACGTTTCTTTGGACTTCGATAGAGTTCATCCTTGGCGTCTAATGATGAGACCATATGTGCTGTTCTGAGACGACGCAAGGTTTGACTAGGCGTGAACGTCAGGTATCTAGGTTTTCTAATGACCCTGTCGAGTGGATGCGGGTTTAGCACAACTGATGTCGTACGCGCGGCTCGATGAACGGTCCGAGGTTGAACAGCATGGTGTACCTTCTGAATAGTTCCTTAGCGCTCCAAATTATTGACGCGATTCATTATGGCATTCGTGAATGCTATAGGCGTTAAACACGTCTCGCTTCGTCCGTAACATGGATACTTACTGAGTACTATAGCTCGCTGAGGTTTTCCTAGTCCTTGTACCTGAGCTTGCAGATAATAGTGTCTCTAGGTCCTTATCGATGATATAAAGTTTCACAATCTCCTTTACCTCAATAGTTTTGAACCTTAATCGTTATTTTACCCCACAGTTTTTGCTCAGGCACATTTTCAGCACGACCGTATTCTTGTATGCGTAGACCTTTTATGCAGTCCAACCTCATGCCTGCAAAGCCATGAGGTTGCACATGACTCCTCTGTCTAGAGGATTTCGCAGCTTTCTTCGTTGGTCTTTGACCTGAAGGTTGATACATAGCTTCCGTTTAAGGCCTTTCCCCTCGTCGTTTGGAAGAGACTGTTCTAGCCAATCTTTTTTCTAGATTTCGATAGCCTTCATAGATGCGCAAGGTTTTATTCCGGTGGAGTGTGCTCTGTCCCCGCTTGTCACGGTTATGCCGCGTCTATATAGGAACGGTCTATTTGCACCTCCTAAAGTGCGCTAACTGCAGACGAAGTACGAGTTGTATATGTCATTTAATAGGATGGTAGGATCGGTTCATGTTCAATTGATCTTTGTCGTTAAGCCTTGATCGAGCAAGTCTCATACCTTTCTGTGACTAATTTTTGTTTGATTTACTAAACTGTGATCCTACACTGCTTTTTGTCATTTGCCGAACCCTCGATGAATACTCTAAAGTTTGTTTCTGACTCTCATCTGACTGCGCGATGTGAGTGTATGAACGGCACGGATGATTCATTCCGTCGCTTTTTGTTGTGTCCCTATATATACATATACAATTGGAAGGCAAAATAAAATAGCATAAGATGTAGGAACTAGGATGTATAGATATGTGCCTTTTGCCTTTTTGTCGAACAGCTTAACGTTAGCCGATCAAACCAAGTGTGTAGCTAAGGAGTTGGCTCCCGCTTGTATAACCCCTTTGAAGCGGCGGGGTCTCAGATGAGCTGGCCAATGGGGCGAACAATTGCTGTTTCGTCGGTAGTGTGTTGGATCAGAGTCGCTAAAGGCGATCGCCTCTGAGATAGCAAGGGGTCACCACTCAGATACAAAACCAGCTGTGCTACCGTTACTATCCGCCGGGATGCAATAGCAGCAATGAGCGGCTCGATAGAGAAAGGTAATACGGCCAGGAAAGATTGAATGGAGTTGGAAGCGTTTTGTCGATTAGGAGAGTGGTTCGGTTCATTCAGGTAGTTTGGTTGAATCGAAGGCTTCTCCACGACAGGTTGATCGCGCGGAACTGATCACCCAGAAGGACTCTACATTGTCATACAGCATAGAGATTACCGCACCCTTTTTAATTCGTCCAGGTTGATCCACCTACTATGTTCTGTCAACGAGGCATTATAAAGAGCGAACGAACGGACAATTATAACTTACGCTCTATTTTTATCAATCGACAAGGGAAAAATAAATAGCTTGAGGCTTGATTAGCATAGCATCAGGTAATATGCGACTACCGAATCGGCGATGAGAGCGGCTGCAGTCCTCAAATTGCTAATACATATAACCATTATTTTTCATCGCATCAAACAAAACTGGATAATAAATTATTTTCATAAACGCAGTGATGATAAAAAAAAAAACGAGATACACGAAGGCCTTAAATACAGACGAGGAAGTTCAATTTCTGTTCATATACCTCATATCAACCATACCTAAAACTCTTTTAAAAAAATAGCATAACTACAAAAAACTTTTCCACAGAAAAACGTAAGTTTAATCGCAGAGATCGAGCTAGATTTTCATACCTATAGAAGCCTACAAGGTCTTGTCGGCGAATTTTTTTAAAGGTGGGAGGTACTACGCCGTTGTGAGACATGGGGACAATATCATAAAACACAGTTTAAAATGTATGCGACTTGCTCTCTATTAAAAGCATACGAAAATAATACAAAAGTGCTAAATTCAGTCGAAGGCCATGGAATAACGCTATAACGGCTTAAGGTATTAGTAAAGAAATTAGTGGACGGACAATGCCTTTTTTCCTAGCTAAGGTTTCAAATAACTGGAAATAGAGCAGTTTGATTTTTAGTATTAAAAGTTACGTTCAAAGTTCTTCTATAACTATATGACGGTGTAAGTTTGATTGATTAAGTGGTAGAGAAGGCTATGCGTATTACATCTAGTTGAATTTATGCACGAATTCATTGGGAGTACACGTCTAAAGTGTGAAGTTCTGACATTTTACCATTCCATACAATACAAACTTTACAAAGTCTTGGGTACGATCATGTTTATTTAGCCATTACACTCGAACGAAAAAAAAATAATAATACTCGCTTCTTCGAAGAAGAATAATAATAATTGTGTTAATTTATCGGTTTCGCACGAACCCTTGGCCTTCGAAGGTAAATAGGTCGACGCCGGCGAACAGTGAGCCGTCTTGTTGGCTCTCATAAAGGTCAGGGCGAGCTTCGAGAGCTTTTGTCGCTTTTTTAGTACAGAGCCATCGGCTCCTCCATACGTTTCGTATAATTTCTTATGTGATCACTATAATTACTATAGTCGTATCTCTGCCGATATTTCAAGCTGGATAGCCACAATAAGTTCTAAACACGCTACGTAAATAGTGTCGCTGAATGAAGACCAAGTCAGCGTTTTTCTTACGTTATACGATAATTACAAAATTCATATTACTATAAAAGCTTAGCTGAGCTTTCTAGTTTGGGTCAATATTCTATTCGTGAGTGAAGGTCTAATCATTCGTAGCGGTTACCCACTATTCCCGCTGTAAGCGTAACCCGGTGGGTCGAACTATTGACCATGTTAGACGTTATAGTTAGGCTCAAATTAGTGATAATTGTGCTTTTTTGCTTATTCCCTTGGTGATCTACTTTTTCCTAATAGGAGTATTAATTGTCATTTACGGTGATAGGTGATCCACGCACTCTCCATTACCAGCTGCGGAAGCAGCTAGAAATTCAGCATATATCACAAATTCTATGCCTAAATTGTGATCAAATCGTTTAGACTACCAAGCTGCTTATCTCAACATCTGCCAGTAAACGAATTTTTTACAAGATACGTAACTTGCTCTTCTATCCGCCTGTATTTTCTAAAGCGGCAAAGCGAAAAACCATCCGCTGAAGATAAAAGTAAGTTCAATTAGTCACTCACTCAGTACCTAATATCGCATTGTAGGAGCTATGCCCGCAATAAAAGTTCAGCTGAAGGACGAAGCAGACCGAAGTGGGAGGGCGTGGGTGAAGGATTTAAACTAAATGGATGCGCGAGACGAGGACATGATGCCTGGCGTAGTGGCTAGCGCCCTTTATAGTGGGTCAACAACTGTCCGGTCCCAAAATAAAAAACAATACCCATTCTCTTGCACTGCCCGCTACACCGAAAGACCCGTAAACATGGAATGCTCAAAACCGTGCCCTAATATCTATCCCTTATAGGATGGTTGATCTTCTTATACGCCTTGGCGTGCCGATGCTCGAAGGATAAACTCTAGCTTCATTATCTATATTTGGATATTCTGCACCATGTAAGTGTGCCACGTTCACACATAGTTGATGTTATTTGAAATTCACTAATTTGTCGTCATTAGAGTAACAATTGTGTGTGTGTCACTACAATAGGTAGACTTCTAAGCTGCGTGGGTAAATGGTAGATGTATATAAGGGATCAAAGTACCGATGCGGGATGCTCAGAAGGGTAAATTTGGATAACGGGATGCCCGTAACATTGCAGAACCTGTATCTGTCAGGCGCAGATGTTGGGTATTTGTACCCATAGAATAATCTACATAACTTTAATAAAGGTCCTCCTAAAACAAATTGAAACGTATAGTATATTCTCATACTGACTTTAGTTTAAACGACTTTTATCCATTGATCGAAATATTTCACACTACATCACAAGCCTTAGAAACCCATCTTCAACTTAATTCTCCGTTGACTCTATAAGGCATTTTGTGTCTATTTTCCGACCTGGGTGAGTCAAATATCTATCTTAGTAACTAACGGCCGTTTTTTTTTTGTTGCCAAATACAATTTAAGCAAAAACATATGCGTTTATTTTGATTAGCTAGGTTGGCATGCCGGAAAATATTGTAACAACTAGCCAAAATAATTTCACAATTGAACATGCAAGATCGCCTATCGTCTTTTTCTTTGGAAGAAGGTTTACTTAAGTCATCGTCAAAGCAGTTAATCAGCTTTGCCTACAACCTAAACAACGGGGTGTGCATGAGTTTCGATAAGAGAAAAATCAACTTACCAGCAATTAGCTGTGGCTAGCAGTACGCGGTAGGTACTACCACGGCGTACCATGGCTAAAGGACGATATTAAACCAAGTTTTGGTTACTACAGAGGATAAGAAAGGGCTGACTGAGAGAATGGATGTAGACCCATCGTAGGCTTCGGAAGCCGCGCACCAATAAGACCTATCAACGTAGTGATGCCTCAGTGGCCTATGCCATTAAACATTTTATCATTGCCAGAATGCCACTAGCCAGCTAAAACATATTAATGACACTCAACGTGGCGCGGTTACGTGGAAGAACGTGAACACGAGTATGGGTATAGCCGTAAGCGGCAGCGCGTTTGCAGTGTAAACAATCTCTCTCACCGTTCGAATGTTATCATCAATCGACGAAAGCTTCTTTAGCCATTTGCCCCATCACTTCTCCCCGCCTGTCCGCTCCGTTCCTTTGAGCTGTGCCCCCTTCCACCCTCTGCACCGCTTTGGTCAACTTGTGCTCAATCTTACTGTCTATCGACATCATCACACGAGTCAGCAAGGTGACAGGGTGAACGGGTCGGCGCAGCTCAACATGCCGCCATCGCTTGCGTCTCCTGCTACGAGCTCTTGAAAGCGAAGTCTCGTTTCATTTCCTTAACCACAGCGTAGCGTCATCTTAGCGGCTTCCTCTCCTAATAAACTATGACATGGCACCCTTTTTCATACAGCCATACGGAAAACACCCAAGCAGCACGCAAACAAAGATGTGCGTCGTCGAGTTTACGTCATCACTTAGACTTTGCTAACAGCTTTTGATGTCTCGACGAAACGATCATGGTCCTTTATCGTGATACGATCCCAATACTATGCTCACAGACGTAAATACATGCGTAATTAATCTAACACAAAATGCGTTTCATCAAATTTCCAATTAAGCAGCGTAGGCTACTTATTACCTTATCTTATATACAGAGAATTGTTTGTTAATGTGACGGACGATATGGCACCTTTAGCATAAATATCAGCAGCACATTGACAAAATGCACTGTGGGGGTCTTCCAACATGTGGACATGCTTTATTCGGTGCTCATTAAACCCCTTCAGCTGTAATGCAGCTCGGATTCCTTCATAAATCCCCCTCCTGCGCGAGCCTTTTTGTCCTTAGCAGATTGCGAGGGCGGAGATCTGCTAGGTGATTGCATGAGATGTAGCGATAGTCTGGGGGTGGCGGGCTCGAGAGCAAGGAGTGTTTTGAATAATACTGGCTACATTGTACCGAGCATTTGAGACTACTTTTGGTTAGACGCCGGCCACGCTGACGGTACGTGCTGACGGCTTGCGCATAGACTCTTGCACGCCACTCAGGAACTACGTCGACCACCTTTTATAAAGCAATTGGTAAATATATAAAAGGGAGCGATCATCTTCATGACGATTTTTGCAGTCTTTTTTCAGTTTCAATGAAAATTTCAAAACGAATTCTTCTTTTTAATGAATCCGTGAAATACCCTCAATTATGTCCGATCCAACCTTATAGTTTATGAACTAAATTCAAAATATGCAAGTTGGAAAGAAAAAAAGCATAACGCAAACCTAGGGCAAGAATGAAGAACAAAATTATAGCTTGCTAGGGCCTACACCTTTTGCAGACATTTTTTAGATTAGGTCAGCTATTATGGGCTTCTTAAACACGCAGATTTCTTGGTGATTACGCTAACATAAACGGCACCTTTTCAAATAAGGCCAGGAAGAAGCCTAACTAAAAGGGCAAGGCTCGATTTGGTTATTCAGGACTGCTTCTTATATAGATATAGACTGTACTTACTTTTCAGTAAGGCTCGGAATATCATTATCAAAAAAAAAAATTAACCTCATCGTTTTAGCGGAAACTATCCAATCCATTTAGTTTAGACTGATCAATTCTGACGCAATCTGTGAGCTGTTCCCATGGTCATACGGTGCCCCATGAATGGTAATAGTGACGCGGCCAGCGATTACTATTATTTTAGTTCAATATAAAATAGGTAACAGCCTTATTTCATAGCAGGAATAGATTAAACCGTGTATTAATTAGTTTCTCTAAGAAAATGTTTTGCGTAACGATCTTTTGCCCCAATTGCACAATACTTTCTTACGAAAATCACTGAAATTATTAATATTGATATGCGCGTTCGGCAGTTTGTTGGTAGTCATCAGACACAAGAATCGCGAAAAAAAAAAAAATGTTTTTTTCTATTGTTACAATAATTGCCGTTACTGATGTTGCCGTCAGCGCAAAAGATAAATAAATTCGTTTGACGTTTAATGATAAAATGGTTTTCTGGCGTGTATATATATATACATATATAGATATTATCAGTTATCGGGTCAATTTAAGATAGCTGACAATGAAAGATTACCGATAGTTTATCTTATGTAGATGAACTAAAATGCGAAAAAAGAAAAAAAATAGAACTGCGCTTTAAGTTACGTTATCATTAATAATCTTTTCATTCAGCCAAGTTCGATTTTATATGATGCTCGGATTTTCGAGGTTTGCAGAAGAATTCTAAGTATAGTCAAATTACCGTTCAGCTGATTTTGATTCTAGTGAATCTTATTAGTCTCCCTGTAGTCTTCAAGATATCATGCCATGTTCCCCATGGGGCGGGGTGGAACCGCGAGTGCTGCCTGAGAGGTTTCATCGTTAAAAAGAGAACTAACGTTCTAATCCCTCAGGAAGAAGCCAAAAAATCATATCACATTCATATCAGTATTATTAGGGGTTCAACTTATGCTGGGAAAGCCACATCCGGAAATTTCTGCTAAATTACATAGGCATATAAATCAAGTGTCATTAAATATACAGCTAAGCAAAAAAATGTAGTATTCCGTAACCTATATGTATATATATCGTGCTCAGATGTTAGTAGCATTGTATGTTGTTATGTAGTAGACTAAAGTATGTAAAAGATAATATTATAGGACCTGGTAGAATCGAATGCCTCAAACCCATTTCGAGGACCCATATTCATCTAGAAATCACTATACAAAAGCGTTCGTATGAACTGAAAAAAAAAATTATTATATTTCTAAAATGGGCATATTAGGTGCTTACAAAAAAAGTTTTCTATGCAGCTATATATATATATATATATATGTCTACGTGCACTTTTACGGCATATCTTCTTGTCTTGTAGTCTTATAGATATATCCAAAAACGCATATACTTACAGACATACGGGAAATACAGAAGATAACGAAATAGAATTGGAAGTTAGAAAATTCTGAGCGTCCGCCTGATGCTGAGTACCATCAGAGTCGAAGTTATTGTTCTTCTCACGAATTCGTTCGAAATAATTCACTTTAACATGGCTAGATCCACTGCTAGATCTTTGCCTAAAAAGGGTCTCCATTGACGGAGAAACTAGTGGACGACTATCAATCCTGCCTTCCTCGTCTTTTCTCTCAACAGACTCATCACGTTTGTCGCTGGTCTTGTGGCTGCTGCACGACGATAACATACTGTGCGCAAACGCCGACCCCGTACGTTCATTTCTCGTCCTCCAATAGAATTCCATCTGTCCGTCACTTTCCAGGCCTGCCGCTGGCATCACACGTTTAATGAAACGGTATTAAAGATCCTTCTATGCACGATTTAAAACTACATACAAACCCATACGTTTGCGTTTTTGACTCCTGTTTCTGCATAACTTTCACACGAACGTATGTTAAAACTAGCACGAATTTACAAAATGTTCTCTGCTATGAACACAATTATCTTGAGACATTTCACTTCATACAAGTGCCTTTTTTGGATGCCCCTCCGTCTTCTATAACCTACTGTCTTCCAATGCTTCTGTGATACCCACTTTAGCTAGGCAAAGTAAGGCACTTTAATCGAACAGCTACACTCTATCGACGCAGTACTTGTACAGCCTTAAACTAGAAATCACGATCGCAGGACCAAGCATTAGAAATTAATAACTGTTATAATCCTGTTCTTTATTAAAATGTAAATTTAGTAAAGGAAGCACTGTTAGAGCAGTCCGGTGATCCGATGACACAATCTTCATTCATCTTCACATACATAGTGCGAGAAAAATAGCTCTAAGAAGAGCTAGGTGGATACGCATCTCTGCGATACCGTTCGGACCTTTACGAAGACACAAGTCTTTATCAGATCGTTTTTTGCAAAGATATTCCACAAGGGGTACGTATTCTTAAAATAACCCAGTACACAAAAACAGTTCAGCTCGCGTAACAGCCCGTATATGGCTTTGCCAAGCAAAAACACCTCAAATGAATAGAACATCAGTTACCCGATACACTTCATTGAGCCACTCCATATACGAAGAAAACAACGTTAACAAACTTTCCTAATGTTACATTTAATCAGTGATAAGGTTAATGTATTCGAGTGAAACCAGTAACTCTTAGATTTTGTAAATGAAGGATGAAACTCATACTTCAACAGGAGTCATTTATTCACTCATTTACCGAACAGTGTTTGACTCTTGTCTCTGCCTGACTGCCTGTGGTAAATCCTCTGCCAATGGTCAGTCTGTCTGAATTATCATACGGTACCGCAATCAGTTTATTCTGAAGGCCTCGTTGGTATGACTCCACGGAGAATGTAAACAAGCTCAAGGTTCTCTGCCGGCCTTCCTTGACCTCCCCAACCCACAGCCGCTTCCCCCGTCATTGCAGCGGTGCCACTAACATTCACTTTGTGCACTGCCCTCTTCGGCCGGGCAGCACCGCAGCCCGTTCTATTCGTCACCAACTGCCTACCCACCACCGCTATCCAATCAACTCCCTTCACTCATCGTCTGCCCTCGCCTACTTGGTCTTAGAGGGCACTACAAGTCTTTCGCTGCCCCGTGAGGCTATGGCCTTTTCCTGTCGGCTTCGAGTTCCTTCACTACCACCAGCATCACTATCGTCACCACTGTTGCCCTCTTAACCCAAAAAGCCGCTGTTATTCCTCTCCTTCTTTAGAGCACAGCCCCCCTACTAATATCTGCCCGATTTCTCTCGTAGCGCGCAATTCCCCTTTCCGCTACTTTGTGACCACTTGGGGCACACGATGTTTCCGTTTACAATGTGTGGCCCGTTTCGATGGACATCCGCGGAGACCCCGTTGGCAAGCGCACGAGCCCCCATGCTTGCCTTCCGCTTGCATCCGTATTTGAGTTCTAACATATCAAGTAGACCGCGTGTTGAGAGGGAATGTTCGTCGGGGCACTGAAGAGAGAGAAGCCAAAGCAACATGCACTATGTGAAGGACATCTGAAGAAAACAACTTCATTCCTTCTCCCACGTTCATCTCCCACCCACAAACCCCACACTATTTCGTTTCCCCTAGGCGTTCCGGTGGTCGCTGTACTACGAACGGAAAACACTGGTACTGACCTGTCGTGCTTTCCTCACCCTTTCATTACATCTTCTTTTCGCTCGTTCAAAATCCCTGTCCCTCCTTCCCTCTTGTCGTGGTCCAAGCTCGCAGCCCCAGCCCCATTCCGGATCGGCATCATCTCTGTTTGCAGGTTTACCCGTTATTGGGATACCCCTTTTCTACGCCTGGCGAAACAAAGGCGCAAGTCTCCACGTCATCGTTCCCTTGCCATCCCAGACTACCTCATTCTTTGAAGGAAAGAATCGGGAGGGGACCGAAGAAATGAGAATGCGGAATGGCGCATATTATAAAGCTGAGCAGTAACTGGAATCACGAGATTATCGAAAATAGCAGAAGGGTTTTGAGAAGACGAGACACGTGAAATCAAAAACGTCTGCTGGTTTAGCGCTGCTCTCACTGAAGCTTCATTGATTCATTTAACAACAAGAATAGTGTTAGCTAATCTGGAGTTGCAAACTAACTACAAAATAATTAATAATAATATCGTTCATTTTCAAAACATCTAACAGATGAATGAATGAATGAATGTCCAACAGAACGCGCGTTGTTCGTCATAAACAATCCAAAAAGCCGGTACAAGAAACCGCAAACGTCAATTCCTAGTTGGAAATTCAATGAACATAGTCAATGCAGTCTTTCTCCAATCGATTAATTACACTTCCCGATGGATCTAGTGCCTGCACCTTTTATATAAAGCGGCTACAGAAGAAACAGTCCTAATAAATATAAGCCGTATTTTTGATATGCTTCCGTTGCTGGGAATATAATACGTGCCGTAGGCTGATCAAGGTCGTAAGAAAATGTAGGAATTAATGAAATAAGGTCAACTTTACGTTTGTAGGCTAAACGACCATACCCAAATAGAAGGCAGACTTCAGAAACATCCCTTACACAGGTGAGCTGCTGATTGCGGCGAAATAGGTATCAAGATAATGCGAATATAGTTCAATTTTATTTTTATGTTTCTTTTTGAATTTTTAAAATCAATCGATGGTACAGCTACATCGAATAAGAACTATATGGGACCCTTCGCTTTATTGTAACGATATAACTTTAATTAATAAGAATCATGCTATTTAACTTTTAGAACTTCTAAGATGCAAACATCTTCCGCAGTTCAGGTCATTGGGTTCGATGGCATTGTGAAATGTAGTGTTATTTGGAGTATTCTTTAGTACTAAACGTTTGTCGAAAACAAGCAACTTATTTGCCGATGTACGAAAATGTTATCTTGAGAAGCAAATGGGAAGTTAATCGCGTTTTATAAACGTGTGATGACACCCACTTTAGAACGAGCAAGGTTTGGGTTGTCCGATTACCTACTGGATTCTCGCCGTCCTCAGAACGCCGCAATGCCTGTTCTACTCCAAATTTTTTTTTTCTGCCACTATCGTGAAGCGTTGCGCGTCTAGATATTCTTTACGATAGGTCGCTTGTCCAAGTGCAGGTTTTGTTTCGAGTAGCTGTGCCTAGACTTCGAACTTCGACAACTCCACACCGTGCCACTACCCCACCACATTTAACTTAAGCAAGAAGCCAATGTCTCGTATGATTCGATACCGAAGCCTACTGATGGGTATCTGCCGCGGAACATATGATGGTTAAACGATGATCTTGGTCCGACGAGAATCTAATCTGCTGATATCCGCCTCAAAACCTTCTAACTTCGTCGTAAGCACTATCAAGAGCTTTGCATCTGGCACGTAGATATCTGTCGCCACCTCCAACGTCCTAATCCATTGTCTAGGCCTCGAATAGCAACGACGTGGTGTTTTCGGGAGTAACGTAACTTCCACGCTCAATCGCGGCATATATGTGTATATTGCAGCACACATCATTCCTAGCAATAACAGACTAGAAGCATTTCATGGTTCTGAAGAAAAATGAACGACCGCATCGGCATATCGCACCGCTCCTACTAGCTGACACGAGCGTCGCCTTCTGGCTCCCGGACCATGACTATTCACCGAAAATCTTTTAAGCCATATTCATACATAATAACCATGGCAGTTACATAGGCCTCACTGTGATCAAATTGGCTTCATCCAAATTTAATGGACGACCTTAGGCGATGTTAACCCGATAGTAATTATCTGTAAATGCTAATGTTGTTTGATTATAATCATAGCCCTCTCTCCATATAAACAAGCACTTTCCTTCCAGCTCTATCGATTGCTTCTCACAGACCACCTTGTGGGCTACGACATATAAGCCTCTGGTAATGGTAATAAATATTAATATGTCTCAGAACAATGGTTTTGCTAGTAATCGTCCTAATTTTGTACCTAGGTGCATTGTACGTTATAGTCTAAATGATTCTGGCGTACACTCAGGAAATCAAGTATGATGTATATACATTTATTTTTTTGTGTTAATTAGAACTGGGAGTTAGACCAGGTCCGGAAATCTGACCAAATATGATATGTGTTAAGCAATACGCTAATCCTAGCTAATGAATTTGGTTATAATGAGTTTATGGTAGGCCAAGGGTTAGATAAAATTTGAGACAGATTCTTTTCTAATTCGCACTCAATTTGGTGAGACTTATATATAGTAAACTGTAATTATCTTTTTGTACAACGTTTAGTTGAATTGTTATTCTTTTTAAAAAAAAAAGAAGAGTAGGCATATCAGGGGACACGTTTGGGAACTCCCTAAGGCGTGGACAATAGGCGGTACCTTGGGCTACTGCATCTTTGTGATACTATTGAATTGGACATAAAATTGAATAACCATCACAACAACCTAGTTCGCACATATTTACCTTTATTAGAAAAATCATAATACAAAATGCAAATAAATTATGATAAGCCAATGTAAATCAGCTGCCATTATAATGTGAAAATGTTTGCTGAATGTCTTTCGGGCTTGATTAGAAAATTAGACCGATTACGTGTGAAACCCCGTTTTCCCATAGAGGATGAAGTGAATTATTCGAGTTAAGCTTTAAACTTCACCGAGTAGAAACATTTTAAGCCTTCGCACTATCAGACATGTTAAAAAATAAACGAAGAGAAGATTCATTTTTATATCACATTCTATCATGTACTGGGTTGTTCACTAGCTAATTGCGGGCTAAAACATATATGCTTTTCGGTTAGGGTATAGGCTACCAGTCGAAATGATCGCCGCTTAAGCAACAAACCCAATTTTTAGAACTGGATATAGCACCCTGACTTTTGTAATTGCTAATCCTTTTATTTCTATATATATATATATATATATTTTTTTTTTTTTTCTTTGAAACCACGTGAGAAACGCTTTGCTCGCATACTAACTCAATCATGTGATACACCCTAGTATTACTTACTGTTTTAACCAACACAAGGTAAACCGGTTCGTCTAACAATAATTAGTATATTCTCGTACGTCCCTCGTAATTGAAATCTAAGTATGCTTCGTACCCATGTTGATTGTGTGCAAAACACTCAGACGATAGCACACGTATGAAAAATCACGCCGGTTAAAAATTTCCTAATCCATCTAAATGTGCATGTACAAAAATGATTCCTATTGACCTACAATTAGGGAGTTCGATCGAATGCAACGGGACAGAATCTTGGAAAGAAAGTGTCGAGTGGCGCGAACGTACTGGACAAACGACGAAAATTATAAGATACCTTCGAGGGCTCGACTCGTGAAGGTAGGCATTTTTTTAGTATAATTTCTCTACGTAAGTCCATATTTCCTATATGTGTCCAATGTCTGTTTGTTTGTAAACGATGACCTTTGTCATACTGTTTCGACACTCGTAGTTTTCAGCTACAAATTAAAATGCAATATTCCCTTTATCTGATCAAATTTCGTCAGTCTTATTTTTCTGTCAAACTTCGTTAACAAATAGAAGGCTGGCCCCATAGCCAGACGATAAGAGCTGAATGTGTCACTGTTTTATTGTCGAAACACTGTCTTTGCCAAACATCGATCGACTTTCATTTAATTAGGAAATGAATGTAAAACATTGCTTTTTGGGATCCAAGGGTGGACCAACATTCACCTCCTAAAAATATAAGCAGATACTGCCGCAAAAATTAGAGCCAAAGTACGAACTTTAAGGGACGCGTTTATAATTTTTCAGGAAAGAGCAAGGCTGAAGCTTATTTCGGACAGTCTCTTACGATCCGCTCCAACAAAAATACAAAAACAAGAGAATATTAGGAAGTTCAAGTACATATTGGGACATTCTGTGAATAACTCCAGTTGGCAGTCTGACCCCCTACACTTTGCAGCCAGCCAATTGTCACTTTTTTTTTTCTGCTCAATAATCGATTGATTCGCAATATTAAGTTCAACGCTCAAATTATCTGGCTTGTAACAAGTTTGCTTTATTCCAGATGATTATACAAACTTAAATCATTGTCAGGTTGCTAGGCAAATGCAGACGACAGTAGCCTGCGGTCGTACGGAATCACAAATGCGAAAAAAAGATTCCTTCGGTCATAACAATATTGTTCGATATGGCAGTCGATTGTTATAGCAGACATACATTCGAAACAATGTAGAAGGCATGGAAACGACGGTAAACACTCTTCTGTATTGTTTATAATTTGTGTAACGATGTGACTAGAATTTGTAGTTTCTGTTTGATAAATATTCATGCTTTTCATTTGTACGGGTTCAAATAACGTTGCACGGTCGATCACCGCAAGCTCAGGCACCTCAATATGCGGCAATAAAATAATCCACTGACGCATTTACTTCACAGTTATAAAGTAGGCGTAGCAGTTGTTGTTGTTGTTGTTGTTGTTATTATGAGCAAATATCAAACCTGGGTGTTGGTTTTTAATCAGACGGGAACTGGCAATGGTAATGCGGTTCGCATCGTCTTAGCTTCTCTGTCGCAGTAGACAACTGTTTGAATAGAAAACAATAACAAATTTTATAATTACAAGGTCTACTGGCCAAAAATATATGTTCTCTCACAGTTTCTTCAGAAATAGCTTGGCTGTAAACATCGTCCGGATGGCTGACCTCGCATAATCACGAAACCCATTTCTCTACACATCAATAATCGAGCCATACATTCACTCAACGCTATTTTCAATGTAATAAAGCAACAGACCAAAAAAAACAACTAAGCAAATGCTATACATTTATGTCGATCGATTACTCGTGTGGAAGTACGCTAAGTAACCGATTACTAGATCTAAAGTGGGAATTCGCCAGCTGATCAAAGCTGCTACATTCACACAAGCCTTCAACAATATTGCTGCAAGTATACACTGGCATAGGCGAATCCGCCCCCGCCACGGTTAATGGCAACAGTGTCGCTCAGTTGCTTATGACTGCTTGCGAAGTAAAGGGGGCAAAGCGTATTGATGCGCGCATGTCGTTGGTACCCTTCTCAGATGTAGATGTATATGACAGTATAACTGGTTGCTCGATCACAATCTAGCTTCGTAATAATAATTACAAGCCTAGAAGTTTGACGCACTACGACCATTTCCTATATACCTGCCTATTACTTTCGCAGTTAATTACCACTTCAAGCATGAAGTATCACTTCTCGGTCATGAAACGAGTCACCATGTGTCTGTCGTTGTTGTCGTATAATGAAATTCATTATCATACTGCAGAAGCAGAGACAGTCGTTCGCACCCAATTTAGCAGCCCTGTCGCTCTGCCTGTTAGGAGCACCGTGACAATATACAGATGACGTTCTTTTCTATAATCGTTCGATACTAATAGAGTACGTTTCCTGTTCATGCGCTCGAACTTTGTCGCAGTAATAGGTGAAGAGCTTTTGTTATATCTACGTGCATATACAACACGATAAATCGTCACGACTAACTTGGATCATAGTCGTTCCATTTGGCAAACTACTTCGTCTCGCTGTTTGTCTGCCATCTGACAATCTGCGCTGTGATACAAACGATATGTGTGTAGTAGCACTAACAGCCAGTATCTAGATGTGTTTCGCTCGCTCACCTGCGCACTCTGGTTAACGCAGAAAAGTTGAACTTGAAAGTTCCCGTCAAAGGCCCTTGTCAAAACTAGCACATCATCACAATGCTTATAAACGCCATTAGATAGATATGTGCACCATAACCATCAATGGTCGACACTTATAACGCTGTTTTTATCAGCCAACCACCCGGCTGACTATAGTGGTGGCATTGGCACCTACGAGTAACACCCCAGAAACTGCCTTGTGACTATCTTCAGTTAAGGGAGTTCTTTAAGAAAACGCACATACATATATAAACAGACAGATAGACAGGCAGGCACGACGCGTCAAATTTCTAGGTCTTAGCGCTGCCGATTTGTACTGGCACAAACGGTAACGTAGTCAAAGGTGGACCAGACGAACGGCAGTCACGTGGCGTCAAAGATGACGGCGTAAAATTCCATCAGGAAGTGCGACGCGACTTTCACGAACGTCGGGGGGTACGAGCTAGATGGCACCGGACCAAGATTAGTACAGTAAATAGATTTGCTACTGCTGCTGTTGCCACTGCTAAAATGCCTAGAAGAATCAAATCACTTCCTCTGATCAGCCTCTAACGATAACGACAATAAGCTAACAATAGTGACAACAGAGAACAACATAACCATCGCCTCTAGACCAAGCGCACTCAACTTGTATGAACCCCCTTCCCCCCGTGAGGTACTTATGCTAGTTCTTGAATTTTTCTGTGAAAAATTAACTACGAACGAGAAACGAAACGAAGTAACACAATCTATGAACAATTTGCCTTTCCAATTACTCACAACATATATTATCTGAAGGAATTACGTTTTTAATCATCAGCTCATTAACATTATGAACAGTCAGTGCGGTGTACACGTACGACGCAGCTCAGTATCTTTAGAGGACAACTTCTCATCAACGCGATGACCCTATCTGTCGGTGACTTAACTGCTCTATCCGCCGCTGCTCACGTTCTTCGGGAACGGCGAACAACGAGAAATGGAGATGCGTGCCAGGCTTCCGGGTGTACCTGCTACGCAGCAGCAACAGGCTCATCTGATGTTTCTTCTTTCCCGCTTAAGAGGGTATTACGTATTATTATTGCTATGATTAATTCAAAATAATGACGACCTATAAGGTGGGGATGACGACCCCGCTGCGTCTGTCGTATTCTTTATTTCTGTCCTTCTCCCGCGCAAGGGGGCTGGGCAGGGGCCGTTCCGCGATTCTTCACTTCCGCAATTTCGTGCCAACTTCGAACAAATTACCTACGAAAACGTTTGCCGCTTCTGTTATGCATCGACAGAATGACGGCTCGCAGGTAAATCAAGGAAACTCTAAGTGGAAATCAAATTAATTTATACTTTGGTTAGGATTCCAAACAATTATTAAATGAATCTGGGGGCATAATTTGCATGGATGAGGTAAAATCGGAAACTCTCGTTCGTTTGTCAAAATGCCACCTGTAACAAACGTCATTTAGATATTCATAAACACGTTCTTTGAATGTAGAGCGCAATCAAGACGATCACACCTGAAGGGCGTATACGCAACTGACAGAATCACTTTTGACGAACGATCTTCCTGGAAAACGACCAGTGTCTTCGACCACCAACAGAATAGGGCCTTTCATCTAGTTAGACCTCTGAAACGAACAGTTTACCTCTAAGGGAGAGGGAGAGAGAGAGCGAGAGAGAGAGAGAGTGTGTGTGAAAGAGAGAGAGGTGTGTGAGAGAGAGAGAGACAGAGAGTACTAGTCGCATTATTATTCAGTGTTCAGTAAGTACTCGTTATTCAGGCTGTGCGTAAATGCCGTTTGCTGGAAAGAAGCTTTAACGAGCGTAGCACACGGCACTCGCCACTTATACATAAGCGTGCTTTGGTCCAAATAATGAACATATCAACAAATTTATTCACCAACAGCTATTTAAATATATTTTATAAATTTAGTCAAGTGTTTTTCTTGCTCTAGGATGAAGGGAAGCGTTATTATTGTTTGTTCAAATCACAGCACTTCAACCTGAATTCAGCTGCCGAAACGGGCATGTCGGCCTTGCTAGAAAACGTATGGCGAAGACTTATGTGTGAAAGTGATATAAGCTCATCTAGCAATTATCTTCCGTCAAAAGTGACTCAAGGCGATCAAGAGTCGAGTAGAATGCGCTGCAACAACAGAGCAAGTTGTTTCTGTGTTCTTATCGTGCGCCTCATATCTATCCAGAATCATTTCGCAGCTTCTCCGTCAAAGACGAGCGACAAATGTCACCAATGCTGCTTTTGCTCCTCGACAAACCCACTTTTGAAGCCCGAACTCAGGTGAAATTTTCTAGTCAAACAACACCTGATAACGAAGCATAACAAGGGAGATACTTTTCAACGACGCGTAACACCTTTCTCCTCGGTAGTCGAAGGAACAAACGAAAATTTATCGATAGCAACTAAAATAGAAGTTCAATAGAAGTTCCCTTAAGGTGGATCGCGTAATTGTATAGAAATGAGCCGGTCACGATTGTAGTCTTAAATGATAATTAATTTAATTATATATAAACGAATGCTTAGGTAAGACTGACAAAACAACCGATATTACAAAATTTTCTAGCTAGCATAGGCTTAACGCGGCAGTGACATACGGATAAGTAGGACCGTCTAGAAATATTAAAGATAACAAAGTTTATTTATATACATTTTTAGCGAACAATTTCAAAATGGCATGTCTGTTCATTTATTTTTTTTACATCGAAATAGCAAATTCATTGTATGCTAAGATGCCGTTAGGCGGTTGACGCTGTCGTTCGAGGATCTGCCAGGGTTTTTCAATAACGCTTACTCACATAGACAGTGATTTTTGCTCGGTTTCTGCTGATGGTGTAATTATCATACAATCGCCTAAAGCTTATTATATATCTGTATTATTTCACTGCATTTTAGCAACAGGAACAAAAACCAACTTTCTATAGCGGCTGCTGAAAGAGGAGTGCCATCTACGGAAAGCAACGAATAGGCATGGCCTAATACGAGATCACCGCTTACGATTTAGACGCTTGGAGATTATAGGGTCTCGTCTTGATTTGGTGCCTGTGCACACTCGTTTTGAACTACTGAGTTTCGGAATACTGGGTTCTATGGCAGATTGACCGCTCCATTTACTGTCAACGGGAAAGACGAAGTCTGATCCACAAGTTTGATTCCATACACGTCCTGCTAGCCAGTCGTAGCGCAAATCTTTCGAATCACAGTCTATATTGAAACTGCAACTACACAGTCCCTGACATGGGGTGCCGTGTTTCCCTAAGAATATTCTTCTATCTGTCTTGGCATTGTTATTTACTGCGTTTATTCTTCTAGAGTCGTGCGACCTCAATGTTGACAGTTCGCAGCAGCATCAGTAGGTCTTTGAACGTCCTGAGAACGGTTAGTACGTAACGGTAAGTATCTAAGTAGGCAAGCGGGTATATAGCTTTACATTTATCTAAGCTGTTGAGGAAATTGAACAAGACGAACGAAACAGTGATACTTCATGGCTACGGAAAAGAGAGTCGAGATAAAAGAGAGGAAATGACGCCAGGAACCCTTGGAAACATTTTGCAGTTTGCAGCTCCAGCAGTATGAGTGAGTATTACAAGCAGAAAGTCTCTATCAGCTGAAGTCTATTGGGTTGTCCAGTGATATTTGTTTCAGCCGCATGTAGGCAAAGGCACGAACTACATGCGGCTAACATTCCTTGTTAGTGCGTATGTAAACGTATGTTCGTAGTATATTTGTTTACGGCCATGCGGGGAGATCTGGAAGATCTCAAATTCGATGTGGCTGCCACGTTTCCCGGCGGAACAGACGTGTTAGTTGTCACAGAAACAGTAGATAACGAACATACTATATGAACTTGATCAACGAGTAGATAGCCCAAGTAATGCTTAGTCGGTGGTCTAAGGAGTTCACGACACACAGGAGGGCCACGGGTGGCAAGGTTCAGTCGAAGGTAATGGCAGTATATGTCATGACGCCACATCGTGGGTATCCCAATACCAACATAGATGCCTCTATATATTTTGGTGGTCAGTGCTTTAATTAGGTCTATATATAGGCAGTAGTATAGGCCTGTACGAGTACTACTTAGAACAACACGCAACAGACAATAGTTATTTCAGCCTTTTCTCTCTAGATTTCACTTGCGGATCATGCGCCTATGTCTAAATGAACACACGAAGACCTTTGATATTTATATCAAAGCAGACTGATTCCATGCTCTCTGCGAAAGAGAGCGGTGTTCTATGTGTGAAAGGCTTTAGCAATACTTATGCGACATATTGTGTAAGTAAAAACTCGTGCCTGTGAAACAAGCATGAGTCCTAACTGCCTACAATACGAAGACGCAGACTAAGGCTGCCAGGGATGATGGCAAAGTGTTCCGGTTGTAACTTCTTTGGAAACTGACTTGACCGAAGTGCTGTTAAGGTGAGGCTAAAACCTTTCGAGCAACCGAACTTCAGAGCGGCTGCCATCTTCTACAGTGCAATCGTAAGATGTCGACTTGTATACTTGTAAATATATGCGCGTCAACACTACTTCGTATCGATAAATAGCCAATGAGAGTTCGCGTGTTTTTGTAAAAACTAAGACGTTGGCAGATGTTTGGATAGAAAACGATGACATTTTCCGATGAAAGTGTCAATCTAAAGAAAAATGAATTACGTGAAAAACGTGCTTCTTAGATGTAAAAAGGTTTGGAATAGCCAGAACCTGATAAAGGATAGGTTGATGATCTGTGAAGAGGGCATGCCAATTCAATATCAATGTAAGCTGATTTACACAGATTTAAAATAGGGGTCAGCCAGGAATAATATCGCATCGTGGAGTCTTTTCCTAGCTAGTGTTTTGAGCTTTCTCTTTTTCGAGCAATGCTACTTTAAGTGGCTGGCGTCAAACAGGCAACAATATTCTACGACTCTGCGACTGATTTTGAATTTAGATCACCGCATTTAGTATGTAAATTCGTTACCACTACATGATGACAGATCCATAGCTTGAAATCTATGGCAACCGGCTCCACTCAATAGAAACACTCTCGCAGGCTTTTGTAGAGCTATATACGTCCGTTACTCATCTGCATCCCTCGTAATGCACTACATAATGATCAACTTAAGGAAACTTGCTCAATTATTAAGCTAATTTAGAAACTTTTTCATTAAGTAAGCATAACGCACATGCATCCTATAAATTTAGCACACGGAACGAACAAAATTCTGTTGTTATTATTCAGTCAAATCGAATCACACCGATGTGGTCGGTCTTGGAACACTACAGAAAATAGAAACTAGTTTACATGCGTTTTGTACAGCGAGTGTCGCCCGCGCCTGTCCTCTTGTCTTCTGGTCGGCTGATGGCGTCGCCAACTCGTCCGACTTTTTATCAGTCGTCTGACCGACCGAACACTCTAAACGACGACTCATTGTCGTCACTAGTTTCCGAGTCATCGTTATAGTTCGTCGAAGAAGTAAAAGGCCTTGCAATTAGACAGTTAAAAGTGCACTGCTCGGCCATCCTTACCTGCATTGACAGTGACAAAGGAGAGAATCGTCGAAGCAGACGCATCCTTCATTTTTACGGCAAATCTCAGTCGGCAGGGCTCCTTCAAGAATATCTCAGGCGCATATATTTTGCTGTGTGTTAGTTTAGGCCAAACAATTTTATTTCACATATAAACACCTTTAGGATTACCATTAACCACTAGCATTAACGCCCTTAAAGTTACCATTGTATGTTTTTTTTTTTATTTGCTCTTGCGCGCGTTGACTTTGCTTAAATTGTTCCTAATAGTGCCTCGAGTAGAATGGCCACCGTGAACAACATTTATATGAAGGTTGGCTACCAAATCAACTCTACAGAGCCGTATGCCGCAACCTTCAATCATCTGATTACACTACCTGACGGCAATGTTGTCGAGCAAGACCCTTTAGATAAGCTATCGTCAAAACATTGGCAAATTGTCGAAAATGAAAAAAAGAAAGGACCAACGAAAAGCGAACTGATTCAGCGGAGCGACAAACGGCGGCTCCTCCACCGTCAGGCAGTACCAACTGGATTGTGCCGATATCGGCGCGGTGTCCATGTTGATGGTCGTACTATCACTTTTTTCCAGTCATAGTAAGGTGACGATAAACTACCCACAGTGGGCTGATGCTAGAACCGACACAACGCCAGCAATGTAAACGTTAAGCTGACTCGCCATCGAGCCAGGTAAACTAGCTAGACTCATCGTCGTCTGTTCCTTCTTACCCATTCGCTGGGCCACCTATGTTCGCTGACAAAGGTTCAAGTAAATGTATATCTATAGTTTCCTCTCGCTGGCTGCTAAAGGGAACATCACATCAAGATAGACAAGCCATGATGCTTTGCTGCTTCACGGTTTCAGATAGATAAGCAGATAGCAATTAAATTCGGTATGACGTCTTGATCCGATTTTTATCACACTTCCTTTCAAAATACTGCAGACAACTCAACGTAGTTTCACTCAAAGATCCCGCTTCATATCCGGTTTAGATCCTTTATGTCCTGTTTGTAAATGAAGTGACTAGAATAGAAACACATTGAGAGATACCTCCCGTTGCCGGAGCAGAAAACACCCACACTTACTGGTACAATCTGACCTAACAATAATGGTTATGCAGCAAAAGGGAGCAGTTATAATTATGATACCTGCTCCTTTTTGTGCGATTTTCTGTCACGGGTCTAACGACTATGCGAAAGATGGAAACTAACAATGAATCCCTTCAAGAATTAGTAATGAAAAGAAAATTAGTTAATTTCGACTTAACTCGAGCCTCAATGCATTTTGCGCACCTAGAAGATATGGCACGAATAGATATAATTTTCCTCACTTACAAGCTATCTTGAGGCACAGGTCCTTGGGCCGCCATATGAAGCGGAATCAAAACATCTACCGGGTTTTGATTTTGGCTAACGAAAGGCCCATATCCATCGGTTGTATCCATAACAGCTTCCACATACGGGAAGCTGCGACGTTCCGCGGGCAATGCAGAGATTGCGGATGCAGACGCAAGCAGTAATTCATCCATAAACACGCACGCGTACATCCGTGTCATGAAGCACAAGAATGAACACTACTCGAAACACGACTCGAAGGACCGACGGATCGACCATTCATAGCGGTATCCATTAGTTAGAGGTCGTCTTGCTGTTGTGCTTGTGCGCAGCTTTAAGGAATTGCGTGCACGCAAATGTTTTGCGAGCATCAGACATCTTAACAATATTCCAGTCGATATGAACTCCAGCAACTCAGGGCCTCTTTGCTCTCCATATGTCGTCTTCAGGATACGGGCCGAAAGCGGCGGCCTGCACAGTGTACAAAATTTGTCAAATAACACGCAGCTTAAACGTGTCATAAGTGATGAGGTTCTAACTGGAGGTCCTATCACATGCGAAACGTACGTGACCTAAGTGAAAGTCTAAAGAACCGCGATAACTACTGTTGCCGCTACTAGGTGAGTTCGAAGCAAAAAAAACTTCTCGCGATTTGTCCGCGATGGCAGGAAGCGCGATCGGAGCCTGATAGTATGTTGCTCATCACAATACCAACCGAACGGTTCTCGCTAATTAAACGGGCTTGTCGCGCGCTTTCGCGGTAGAACAGCAAACTATGCCAATATGATACGGGGCACTGGATCACCACCGGTAAAGTTCCACTAGTCGGCATCACACACTATCCAAAATTCGTACGCTTTGACGTCCTTATACTCCCGTTTCACAATTTCAGTTTTTAGCAAGTGACAGATACATCATAGGTGCACACAGATGTTTAACCTGATGAGTCGGAGCTAGAGTTTGACTCATCAAAGCACAGATTTAGCGGACCACAATATTTGATAGTATTGTTGCCCAAATACAAGCATCGTTTGAGTGAACACTGATCTTCACTGAGAACGCAGGCGCCTGTTGCTATACGACCTTAGCAACGTACCAGTTATGGAGCTATAGCTTGGCAACAACAAAGAAGACCCAAAGGCCAGCTGAACAGTCCGGTTTCAAGCGCCGACACGAATATATACGACCCTATGGATACGCTTACATATCCACTGTAAGCTTACTGAAGACTTACACCTGTTAACGCGGAATATACGTCAGAAGAAGGCCAGTAGCTACCTATTGCATTGCTTCCTCTTTCTCAAATAAGATGACTCTCTGCTATTGAGCGGCTAGATAACTTCTACAGATTCAACGTACCGTCTGCCGTATTTTCATGACAGACCCATGGTAACAGCTTGTTAATCGAACCCGGACCACTCTTTTGAAAGTGTGATTTAAACCATTTTTCCAGCTTCGGTGATTCTACCGTTGGTCAACCTCTGACCACTCACAATCTCTGGCCAAAAGAAAGCGGCAACAACGCCAGCAGCGTTCGCTGCGTCTCCCGGATAAAGTTCGCTTCGTGTGAACAATATCACTGCTAATACTAATATTTCGCTAAACCAACTTTAAGACAAACAACACAATCGTCCCTACGGCCCATGCGCGCCATCTTCACAATAAAAAGCGATCTATCTATCTGCTATGGTTGATCATTGAAGTGGCAGTCTAATAGCGGCAGCTACGCTAAGTGCTATTCAATGGGTCAGCAACTAACAACCGTCGACAGCCGTCTCACGCCCCTTACGGCGTTTTGCAGCAGCAGCAACTCCCTCTGCTGCTGCTGCTGCTGCTGCTGCTGCTGCTGTTGTTGTCGTCGTCATCATCATCGTCGCCGCCGTCACCAGCTATCCTTCTGCTGCTTCAGTCGCTGCCGCTGCTGCAGCCGCCGCCGTCGTTCAGTAATGCGTTCATTCGGTCGTTTGCCGTCGGTGTCGCTGCTCGTTATCTGATCGGTTCTCCGTTAATTCACTTCAGTCTCGCTCCTGTCGTTTGCGACTTCTACTATTATTGCTACACTCCTACTGCCACAACTTCTCGAACAGTTCCTGTCGCAATCGTACTTATGATAATCACCAAAGCGGGTCGCAATATGGATCTGTATTAACTCGAGCTGACCGAGTCGTCGACTCTGCGCCGTCCGTCTCCGCTTGGCCATGGACACGCTGACAATGAATAATTTATTTGTGTGCCTTTACTACGCCATGGCTATGTCTACTCGTGGTCAGCTCGCGGAGACGAGGACGGTCAGAGAGAGCGAGTGAGTGGAAAAGGATACCGTGTAGCTGTGGCCGCAGCTAACCGCTGGTAACCCAAGCAAAGCCGCTTGGAACCATGATCCTGACGGTAGTGGTAATGTCGACCGGCGTCGGAGAGGGGCGTCTTGAAACGACGGTGGCAACGGCAGAGCGACGTGCTAGTGTCGCTGGCGGCCACTGCCACCAGCATCACGGCGACAAGCACGCACCGCCGCTGCCGCGGCAGTCAAAGGCGACGGACGAGGCGGCGTTGCGAACGAGAAAGCGACATTTGATGACGAAACATCGCGACCTCGAGTGGAACGCGGCGACAAAGACCGCGAACGACAGGCTAAGGGTTCGGTGCTGGATTGAACCTACCTGCTGCAACAACGAACATATCTTCCTCACAGGGAAATCGTGCCGGACACCATCGTCGATGATCGCCGAACGTCGAAAGCAAGCGGCGACAGTCTCAGCCCTAAAACGGCTACGGAAGCATGGCAAAAACAGACATCGATCGGCTCATTCGGCGACCATCGCCATCATCGCTGTTCTATCACCCTTAACAGGAAGAATCTTCGACAAGCGAACAGACAATCCGAAGACAGAACTGACAGCGGTGGCAAAGCCTGACCACGCGTTGCTACGTTAAGGCTGGATCACTCCTTGACCTTCGTCTAAATATCTCACCTCTTGAAAAAGCCGCTCGATAGAACAAAAGCAAGCGTCGTGTATGTTGCACATCTGTTTAGAGATCATAATGAGGCCGCTCTTCGCTCTGTTTGCATAAAATTACAAATGACTTTGCTGCACTGCCTTGAGTTAGCTCGATATGACCATCTTCCTTTTTGCGATTATTTTTATTCGAGACCTCGTACTGTGGGAGGACCGGTTGTGACATGTACCACGCCGCAACAATATACAGGTCACAGCTAAGGCTATTGAGAGGCCGTCTTGGTTGTCCAGTACAGACATTATAGAATAACTGTCGTGATCATATTTTCGATGTGATCAAGCCGCTTTTACCCACTGTGTGCATTCCAGGCATAGATGCGCTGCTATTTCTTCCTGTTTCTTCTAGATGAATTGCGCGACTTGCAAAACGTGCCATTCTGATAAGTACAACTTTGCCTTGTAGCCATTTAATCAACGTATAACCGTTGAAACATTGAGTTACTAATGTATTTAGCAAGCCATATATATATATATATATATATATATATATATATATACAGCGAACGTCGCCAGCTGTGGAATATCCCAGAAGTGGAAAGCAAGGTATGGCCGGCGGGGCAATCAGGGAGATGTGATACGACATTGCAAGTGTAGTGACTACCACTCTTACTACTGACCACATCATCGTTACCGCCTCCGCGACCGCCACTACCGCCGCCACTCGGTTATCCGTCCTTTCCCTTTCCCTTTTTGCCTGATTTACTTCGTCTATCTTTATCAGAGCTTCTTATCGTGGTAAAGACATCCACAGTCACATAAACGATGCTCACTCGTGCAGTAAGGAAAACAGGCCTTTACGGCGAGTACCCATTGTTCAGTATCTAACAATTGGTCCCTCATAACGATGACACCTTGCGCTGGACTCCATAGGCGTCGACGCTCTCTGTGCTTTTTGTGGAACGCAAAAAGGCGTAGCGTTCTGATGACAAAAAGCCACACGTTCGCATCAGCAATAGTAAACAAATGAGACTAGATTAATTTCGAAACATCAGGGCTCAGGGCCCGCATCCGCCTATAGAGATTAAGGTTAAGATAAACTGCTGACAGAATGAATATTTCGAGCTTCACGTCCGGCGCTGCTTCAGGTGCATTATCTGCTGCTAGTCTGCTATAACCACAAGATATCTCCAAAGCCTACGTATCCCGTTCTGGAAAGTTCCCACCGGAATGCCGTCTGTAATGTACACACTTATTTACTCCACTGCGGAGGAAAATGAAAGGGAGAGCTTTGTTGAGTATTCAAGCAGACGAACACACATATGTAGCCATTGACCGCACGAATACTCGACTGACCGTCTGGTTACGGGGTTAGGAAAAGCGCGAAGATGTAAGCTATACTATAATAATTATAATAAATGAAAAAGAAAAAGCATTAACGGGCACCATTATGACGGCAACGGTAAAAAGGACCTGACCACGATCAGGTTGCGCTCGCATTTCTTCCCTCCTTTACGAAGTGAGTTACAGTCGAGCTAATTGAGCAGTGGCAACTAAAGCTTACGGACCATCTATCCGTCTTTCTATGTTTATTGTGGTACTCCGGTTGATTTTGGGTAGTGGATGATTAAAATGGCATTAACAGAGTGAATAGCTTAAAAAAAATATAGCTATTTACACCTTAAAGCTCCTACGCACTTGACAATATTTTTCTACCTTATCCTTGAATTTTATGCTGCGGCGTTAAAAAAAACAATATAGATAGACTGGTAATTAAGAGTTTGCAATATAAGCTCCTCGAGAAGATGCGTTTGGTTTACTCGTAATAAAAATTCAAGCTTGCTTTTCACATTCACAGTGCTGATAGTTATGCAAAAGCTAAAATTATAGATTTTGAAAGCAACAAATCACCCATCCAACTCTATTGATTGGTCCGAATATAGACATAACATAGCATTATAAAAATATAGTAATAGTTAAATTAGTAATTCGAAAATGACGCTACGAACAGGGTCAGCGTGATGGAAAAAAAGATGCCTGTGCCTAACTTGACCATAAGTGCATCGGCCACCATGTTAGTTTTAAGCCCTGTTGTATGATAGAATATAAATTTTACATTTAATCCACGATACTCGTCCCGTTTCCTAGATGTACATGAATTTCCTTTTAGTACTTCAAATATTGAAACAGGCGAAAGCCTATTTACCCTATTCCGTTCATCGATAAGTAAGTTGAACATTAAGTTATTTTTATTAGATATTAAGCTTTTTATTAACTGTTTGTCACTTGGGCGTGAAAGGAAGTTTTTCTTCTGCATTAATACAGAAAGCTTTCAGGCCGCTAAAGGTTTTTTGCCTTTTGTCTAAGACACGCCGCTCGATTTTCCGTTTTCAGCCTCAGCGGACGTGCTTGGTTTACTTTCTACCAGCAAATCGACTAATTTTCAGATAAATAGGCCCCAGGAAACAAAGGAGACAACGATGATCCGGAACGTAACTGCCCATATAGCGAAGAGACGATTATAGTGATAGCAATAAACATCGCTTTTACACATGCACTACCATTGGTCCCGTTTTTAAATTCTAATCCGCGTTTTATCTTGTCACGTCTCCTTTTGTATGTGTCATTCGTTCCGAAATCTGACGTCGCGCAAAAAACACTGTTGTAAACGCAAACATGGGCACGATCTGAGTATTTGGCCGCCAAAACCAGGAATTGCGAGCCATGCCATAGAAGCATACACAAATAGATATCGAAAAGATCGCCCATATTTAAAATCAAAGTGCCAATTTTGGAAGCTCAATACTTTGTCGAGAAATAAGTAATTGCGGTCTCGAATCGAAAGTCACTCTCAGCGTAATAGCAGCACTTATTCTTTACTCTTGTTTTTATGTCGACCGTTCTTTCGTACCTTTTAGTGTTCACTCTGCTGTCCAGGGCAAATCTTCTTTTTGCTAGAAGCGCTAAAAATGGAAAACCACCGCAGCGAATCGACCTATTCCTGCTACCTTTATATTCCGGAATGAGCTGGAGCAACGGCTCAAAAGGCCGAGCTGTTTATGATAAAGAGGATTTTTCCCTCGACCACGTTGGTCACGCTTTGGATACGTTGATCGTCCAGTACTATCTTCTGTGTGCCACAGCCTATTATAACGATTTACATCTCTGTATACCCCTTCCGGAAGGTCAGTCACGAGCAACAACAACGACCAGGGGTAAATCAGAAGCGAGTGTTTGAGTCCCGTGTCGTTTTTCTCCTCGTACACTCACAAGTAATGCTTAAGTTTTTTTTTATTTTTTACAACTTTAGCTTTTGTCTGTTCTCCTATGTTGACGTAATGTGAATATTTTTACGTATATCAGTTGAAATGGAACGTCACCCTTTTGAGCTTCCCATGACTTCGATATCAACACCGACGATATCTAACACTAAATATTTCTCAAAAGTAAAACGTACTTATAGATAAGCGATCGTAATTTATAATCATAATTTCTGATATCATCCTTAACGTGTTTGTTCTATTTAATTTCAAAGCGTCCTATTTATTTATGTTATCAGAATCTCAGCCTTAATCTATAAATCATCGAACAAACGCTTTTGTTAACACCAAACACTTATTAAACCGCCAGTTAACTGATGCCCACCGTCCCTGACTACAAAATATTTTTTCCACATGTTTAGCAATGTCTAATGTATCCTAAATGGAAACCGAAGTATGTCGTGAAAAAAGTACATCACCAAAAAGAGCTCCAGGCAAAAATCCCGGATCTGAACCTCGACTACTTAAGAGGACACGCTTCTAGTTATCTATGATACCTCATCCGAGACGATTTCAGCAGAGCGGAGAAGTAACTAGCGGCTGAAGGAGGTAGCGTAGCAAAACTCTCTCGACTGCCATCTGGTGCTTGTAAACGGCACAAACTGTACATGTTTCTTCGAATATACGATGAATTTGTCGGGTCGGAATAGTAGGAGCTCAGCAGTAGTTATTTACTATTTTCTAAAGCCGCTCACCAGACTTTTACTCGCCAGTATAGGCTTGATGACTAAGTGTGCATTCGATGGTTCTGATAACTAATAGATAGAGAAAAAAAAAATCAAACAGGACACAGTTTATGCGACCAACTAACCCATATTTTGTGCAAGCAGACGCTTTTATATACCACGGATCTTAATTTGCTTGATTTTTGAATTAACCATTGGAGAGATGAATGTCATCAAAGCAGCCTTGTCCCATTCGAGTTACTTAAAGTACTTAGCTACTCGATAGTTAACCACGGTGGGAAAGAAATGGCGAGATGACTTTCTACCGGAATCCGTCAATTTCAGTTGCTATGATAAAAGCAGCAGAACTTCAAATAGTATAAATCAAGCAATTTATTAGATTTTTTTTTATAATATAATTGGCTTCATCAGGTTTCTCAGTACTCACTCCGCGTATCATGCTAAGGCCTGCTAAAGGTCCAGATTGTGTTAACCGAGATAGAGCGCTCAAACTTCGCTGACTGATAAAACCATCCGAAGATATATATACACAATGGCAAAGTATTGAACGAAAGTCGTCAGTAAGCAAAGTAGAGCGTTTTGTGGCTTGCGTTATCGTTCTCATTCAATTGATGATTGTATAGAATTGTTAAGATGTGCCAAGGAAAAGCCGAGCGAAGAGAGAAACGAGCGCTTGTTTGGTCAACTTCATGCGAAGAAGAAAAGACAAGGTATGATCGACTTTTTTTTCCAAATATAGCGAAATTGCGAGACCAATTCCCTAAAGGCTGTCTGTCCACTGTAGAGGTGTTTGCCTTGTACACACCTATGTTTTTCGCATCGGACCGAAAACAAGTGACACAATAACTTGTACTTAAAATCCACAGCCATCAGTGTTCTTGCTTCTCTTTCATAGGTGCGGCGATCGTTTTTATTACCAGACGCAGTTTGTGGCGCCAGCGTGCACAGTACTACTAGATCGTGCAGGAGCTGTTTTTTGCGGAAAAATTTTGATGATCGTAATGTTTTGATTCTATATGATAAAACGATGCCCCTTTGTATAGTATCTCACTGTGAGTTTATATATATATATATAGGTCTTACTGTTGGCCTTGTTATGTACAGGATATTGCCCATAGTAGACGATATATATTCACGTTGTGCATCGTGTCAATGTCGTAGGCAGACGGAAGCTATCAACCGGTCATATTAATGGTTTAGGACACACAAAGAAATAAACCGATAGCTAGGACATTCAAAAAAGTGAAACTCAGAGTAATCACTCGAGTGTTTTTCACTGTCACCAAAACCGTACTGATATCATCACTGACATTATCACCTTAGTTGGGTTTGTCCATGTGTTGTTTTGTGTTAATATGCTAGCGACATCAGCCTGTTAGGACAAGGAGCTCCGTACATCGCTGCATTACTAAGGAAATCTGTGTGTTAACGCTTGGCAGCTTGTATCTTGGCTAAATCAGCGCCTTCGACGGAATCACTTTCTCTCACCCACCCGATGTCAGTAACCAAATGGCTCCTCTTCGTCACGGGCGCACGAATAGTCCAGCCGATGGTTCAGTATAGGTTGCTTCAAGTCAGGCCTCGGTCCGAACAACACGCTCACCCAATCTAGCAGAAAAGACCGGCGACGAGCTTTGTCGGCGACAGCAACGAATTTACCGTATGAAAACCGCAAGGAAAACTACCCGTATTACCCCTAACTGTGTCTAGTTTTTTGTCTGGTATCGACTGGCGTTGCTTCAGGCCGCTGGCTACTTCCGCCACGAAAGGAAGGATCCTTACAAGACGTTTCGAACCTGCGCCACTTCACGTGTCCTTGAGTTTAGTAGGCAAAACAATAGCACTGCATTGTCGCGCATGCTACACTACCAAAAGCGTCAATACGCGATTGTCTGTATGTGATACGGTCAGGGGGAAAATCACGTTGTTATATATATGTTTATATAATATCTGCAACATACCCGCCCAGCCAATCCGATACGAATTAGCGAACTAGTGACGACCTATCAGTTCTATGCTCGCCCGTGACGCGATGTGTGACGTGAGCAAGTAGAAGCAAGAAAACTATGACAAATCTTACGAAGAAAAAGTAAAGCAACATTAGAACTCGAAGAACTTCAACGGGCCGAGAAAGATATCTCTAAACAAGAAAGGCTTGACAAGATACATGAAAAATTAGCAAACCACGCAATGCTCATGTCTAACCTCTAAGACCGTTGGCCGGCAGGGGGTTTTCAAACAGTATGAATGGTGACTTCAAAGTTACCCAACAAATAGCAAAGCATTTGCATAGCTTCCATTTACTCTTCACCGATGGGCCAAGCCATCGACGCGTTATATAATGTAACGGGATAAGTTTAATAAATGGACTGCCTTTATAATACGTCACAGGCTACAGCATTGAGGTTGGTCTTCCTCTGTTCGACTGCAGTGATCAATATAAAAAGTTTATTCGATGCGCAGCCTACGGGCCTACGCGCAAAAGTGACAACTGTCATCGCTTGAAGCTCTCGTTAGGAGTTTAAGTGCGCCATTTGCTTCTATTAAATATGTTTTATATGAAGCATTCCTAGCCTAAGAATAGCCCAGAAACCCTGTACGATGTTAGCCCGAGAAGGACTAAATCGATGTAACGTGTATGAAATTGTATTTACATTATACAATTGCAATCGTCCAGACCTAGTTAAAAGGCCCGTTTTATTTCCATATTCGAAAGAAAAAAAACTGTTCATGTCATGGCGCGTAAGTTCAAAGTCACGGCCTACTTGCTTAATTGCTCACCAATATTCCAATCTGCCTTACTTAAAAATGCTACACCTAACCAGTATAAATAGGGAAGCTTTCACATCTGATGGTAAGGACCGCCGACTTTATATTGCGCAACAATTCGACCCACAGCAGGTAAGTCATGTTGCAGCCTATTACATGCAACAGCCTGTAGCATACGTACTAACAGCTGAACGTGCTATCCTAATAATGTACCACAGTGTTATCTGCCACAAATATCATCAATGGACGTTCGCGTTCAACTATGCCATTGAAGGTCCGATAGAGATTAATTTCGGCCAGAGAAAAGTTCCCTCTTACAAAAGCAAACGTAGCTGTTGCTGGCCAAATATCCATTTAAACTCGCAGGTGATTTTTCGAGTTTAGTTAAACCTAAGTGGATTTTTGTCTTTTTACGCTCGTCTATAACAAACGCCATTCATATATAATACGAAGATGTAGAACAAACAGTTACAAACGCTAAAAATCTCAGCACTGTTTTGGGAAAGTGCTGCGGCCAGCACCAAAACAATGTCCCGCATACGTAAGGGCTAAATAGCTTATGTATGTATATATATATATAGATAGATAGATAG
The DNA here is from genome assembly GCF_002532875.2 of Varroa jacobsoni. Lineage (NCBI taxonomy): Eukaryota > Metazoa > Arthropoda > Arachnida > Mesostigmata > Varroidae > Varroa > Varroa jacobsoni. The sequence goes on along the minus strand of NW_019213230.1, from coordinate 21,398 downwards.
ATAGACACTACGACATACTCTTTCAAGGTTTGAGTGCTTTTTTTAGTACGTCACTATAGCCATTCAGACGAAGACACTCTACATAGGACCATGAGACCACACAGGGTCGATGTTCATTTGACTAAAATACCTCGGGCATAGGTAAATGCTAGTCAACTTTGCCAACCTGACTCTACAGATGTTAAGATGCTACAACCGTCAGCGTCAGTCCAGCTCTTCATTGGCCGAGATAGAAAATGCCTTCCACTGCTGATATAAGAGAGAGTCGCTTGTTTGTGAAAAATATTACCTAATCAAAAGGCTTCGTGTCCTATATAGAAGAATTCCGCGTTGCACGTTCGCACACTTAAAGGATCACTTGTGCATCATCGTCCGCGTCTGACCACGTCATGAATCCGTCTCTGATATCGCCGAACATGCCTTTCTATGGGACGTATAAATCGTTCCATCATAACTTCGTAAAACCGATCTTGCCGCTCGCCCGGCGATTCCGATTCCCTCAGAAACAACAGTGAGTGAACGATTGTGCGTGTACCTGCACCGCTGAAATGCATGAAGCCAGCGACATCTATTTTTTAACCGATTTTCCTTGCGCACGGTTGAAATGATCGATACCTTAAATCCGCTTCTTGCAGCGATTAGTCCAAAGTTCAATGGCGACGTGATAGAACTTCAACATGTGAAAAGATTTTGCAATCAGTTCAGCTATTTTTTGCAGCTATTTGAGAAAATCGTTACATCTTTGTTAGGTACTTAACCTGGGACAACTTTTTGCTTCTAAAGGCAATGATATCACACGATAATAACTAGAGCTCAAACACCAAACTGCACCACTTACGACATATGTTTTTATCTATTTAAAGCTAGAGTGAGTCTACATTTACACGTTTAGACAATGTGAAACGTTTAAGATGGACATCGCTAAGATTGGTCAGGGTTCGATAGAAAAAAAAAAAACTATTCTTTTATCACCGACGATTCGTCGGTTAAAGGTCGAATCGAAATAATTCGATTACCTCGGAAATATTGATGATAACACTGCAAACAACTCTGTAGTTGATCAAAAAAATATACAGTTTTGAGGGATAAAATTTATATAGAAAAAATCGTATAGCGAAAAAGTGATATGACAGTGATTCGTCTATGGAGAAGCATGCGACAGCGGCGGATTACCAACAGACAACAGCAACTTCTAAACTTATGGCCCCTTCTTCATTTCGCTGTTTGCACATTCCAAATAAATGTTCTAGTACTAGCATGATTGGTTACATAATGCTGTTTTATGAGATTTAGGTTTAACTTACAACATTTCAAGCATGTTCATTCGCAGCTCTCCGTAGTCCTCAATGAACCCAACACCGGTTATATTCTCCTTCACGCCGACGAACCCCCTGGCCAAAGCGCTGAACAAATCAGCTCCGCTTGACACAGTCCGCTGCAGTGTATACACTAACTGCTACGACTCACCCCTCTACTGAGAGTCAAGGAGCATGAACGCAGGAGCACATATGTGGATTGGTTCTCCTCTTCCCTAAGTTTCGAAAACTGTGAAAGTTCTCGGCTGTACATCGAGCTAGCAACATTCATTCAGTTGAAAAGCAGTACCGTCTTTCGTGTGATGAATTTTCACCTCTAAGGGTAATGTCCAATATTATGTGATTGCTTTGAAAAACGTGTCCACTTGAACATGGAAGTAGAATAAAAATCATCTGAGCGGGATTCGCGTTGCGTGTTCGAAAGAAACAGGCCTCAGGATGAGTTCTCACTCGTTTACTGAAGCTGCGCACACTAACATTGCTGTTCCCCGCTTAGCTGGATACTTAGGCGATGACCGGAGCGATGACTATATCTGGTTTTGCTGTGAACACAGAACGGCAAGCGTATACAGGTAAATAAATAGTCTATTTTAGCGCGGTACAATTGCGCAAGGACGCGTGAATATACACAAGCAATAACATAACCTTCACTTCAACACTCTGCGAAGTTTATCGGTTCTCAACTCCTACACTGCCTGTTCATTTGTTTCAACTCGTTTTGCGTTCCTCAAGAACCGATATTTTCAAACACTTAGTCCTGATCTTCACACTGGGTATGCATCGCCGGTCTCGAAACAGGGACACGGAAACGCCCACACAAAGCCCATGGGATGGAGCTAACCGTCCACTTCTGCAGCACCGACAATAAACAAGAAAACATGTTTAAGTTTAGCTTAAAAAGTTAAATTATTACTAGCATTATTATCTCTCTCTAATTAATTACTATAATTATTATTATTGCTAGGACTAGTGAGATAGTGCAAACTGAATCTTGTTCGATAAAGTGGTGAGCTTAGTTTTTATCGAACTAGTAGCGGCAACGTTCTTGTAAACATGTTACCGCCGCTTCAGCTTCAAGTAGCACGTAAAAGCACTTCTTTCTAGCTGAAGTCTCGAGTGACGTCTCTCGAAGCCCTTCTGTGTTTTCATTTGTGTTGTTTACTACCCGTTTATTTTTCCTTAGTATATATCTGTTATTCTTATCTTACAGTAATTGCTGTCATTGGCCGCGTTCACTGAAACTCAATTTTATTCCGGAGACCCTACTAGCCCAGTAGATGACTGACTGGTAAGTCGAAGGGTTGGACGACTGATAAGTACGTTCCTCACAGAAATAGGGGAGCACGTCACCGTGGGTAAACAGGGCTACACGGGCGCTGGTAGTAAATGCCAAATTAAGACACGGCACAAGAGATAGAGAAATAGCGAGAGGCCGAATTTCAGTAAGTTGAACGTTCTGTTCGCGGGAACAGCTAGGAACAGGAGAAGGGGTGCAATACAGAAGAGGGCAACAGTACTGTTGTTTTTCCCCTAATTCTGCAACTACTTCTGTAGTTAAAACGTTTGCTTGTTATTTACAAACGTTCATAAATCCGTCATTTTTGTTAGCTTTTTTCACCTTTCCAGGTCCTCACGGAAATGTCGACGTTTCTCCGTCGCAAGCTGCACAAATACACACTGAGACTATACGACGTTACACTCTATGGCGTCCTAGCTTACGCTGACTGATAGTTGCTGCTCGCGCGGCGTGACTGCTCTGTCTACTTTGCTCAATCCTTTACTGTTTTATGGTACTTTAGCACTAACGCAGGGCTCCGCTGGGTCTGCTCTTTTGTTGTCGCGGCCGAGAAGCCCAACAACGTCGTGGCAACACTAGTAGCGGGTTCGTTTCCCTCTTGCCGTTGTCGTCACAGAGGCAGCAGCGCCAGCGCCGACTACCAGTGGCCGCGCGCGGGCTCGTGCGCGCTCGGCCGGCCACTGTCGGCAGTAACAGTCGCTACGGCCACTGCTGTAGGCACAGGGACGAACGACCAAACAACCAGAGTGACAGCTTACGGCAATTACGATCGCGCTCTCCAGTGCCATCATGACGACTAACAATCCATTCATCTGTCCATGCGTCCGTTCCTTCGTTCGGTTACCGCTGCCTATGTGCCTCAGTGGATAAACTGGCGCATTACCAGCAGCGAAAATTGCAGATTGTCAATAAAGACGGCATAAATTTAGCTTGCCTATAGGTACCCTTGGTCGGTGAGTGGCAGCTAACGATACTATGTTTTGGCGGCAGAAACGAAACAAATAAGAAGAAGGAACTGATTCCGTTAACAGCTTCTAGCCGCTAGGATATGCAATATCACAATATTATCTAGCTTTTGCAAAACTATCTCCTGATCCCAGCGTTCTATATCATAATACTACATACAGTGCTGATAAATGTAGTGAGTCAATAAATGGCTGCCTAGGCTTTTTGTCCTCCATCCATAATATCTATTCTAGTTATAATAGATTTCGTTCTTCACGTTTATACGCGTTTCGTCTTATTCCTTTCTGCCTCAGGGGCTAAGCCATCGTAAGCATCGCTCGAAAGATTAGCATTTCAAAATGACAATCTGTTTGCACTAACAAATCAAAATTTTCGGTAAGGCTTTACCATAAGCTGTCGCGACATTGACACTTGTCAATGGGCTCTCTTTAGACTCCATTTGTTCATCAATGGCAAGGCACCGAAGCCTTGTTTGGCCATTTTTGTATTCTAACGCTTTTGTACATTCTTGTACTGCCATGTTTAGCATAAAGTACCTCTTAATGAATCCTGTGCAACCGGTATGCGTACCGTTTGCAGATGGATATATAACAAATCAATGCTCGGACGTCATCAGACGTTCGCTCACAAACATCACCACCACTAGCGCCCACGAGTCATACAATAGAATTGCCGATACCGCAAAAGAAAAGACGGGGGAGTCCAAACGCATCTGTGTGTGGTCAGTGTAGACATAGGGCAAAATATGAGACATCGATGGGTGGATGGATGGCGAGAAGCGCCGGCAACAAGAAGCCGAGCAGCTTTGGGGGAAGCCGTCTATTACGTAACGAACTTTCCGGCGCCGCATGTTTCCTGCTACGACTACTACAACTATTATCACGACCGTAATTGTTACGCCTGACAGGTCCACTGAAATCCCCAAGACAGCGGCGCTGCATCGTTACATCACTAACAGAGATCTACCCTCACACGTTCTCACCGACAGGCAAACCAAAGAAAAAAGACGATCCGTTGGCGTGGCAGTATGTGAATCAGTAAATGCCGTGTTATCCGAGACCGCGTTGTATAATGACAAAACAACACCAGTGATATAAGGGTAACAACTTCCACTGTCGTGACGTATCATCATCACGCGTCATGATCGCTACACAAACATGATTCTTCATAAATTTAACCTGTTTTCTTTGCCTTTCCTTCATAGCGGTATGTTGTCGTTTGTCGGACAGCATGCATTCATTCATTCTCTCGATCACTCATTGAGTTGGCTTCTCGATGCCTTCCTTTCTCATGCTCAGACAAGAACAATGGTAATAATTGTTTGGCAATGTTGCGCGAATATTACCAGGAAACGACAGTACGAGCTACGTTCTTCAAACGTAGACTGGCTGGATCTTTTTGTCGAATTTTAATTCTGATTTGGTGTACTTTAGCTGGAAGTAGCGTCATTTGCGTGCACCGAGTCATGCTTAGATACACCTGCTTGCTCGGACCTTATTGGTCGTAATTACTGAATGGGCACTTTTGTGCCATGGCTGGTCTCCGCTTGAGAAAGCATGCATCCGTAATCCTGCTCTTGAGGTGGCACCATTGATGAACTTAGACACCATCAACTTACCTGCAGTTAACTCTCTAGTTTAATGCGAAATCGACATGCAACTATTGACTATATGGCTCTAGGCGATTTACCTAATCTGGCTTTCAAATTACACTTGAGCTCAGAGCGGGAAAATGGGCAATCTACAGACCCAATACTTATTTTTAAAAAATTAGCACTTAAGCAAATAGCCTGTCTAATATGTAATGTGTTTATCTATATATGCCCTTGTATACTGTAAATTAGTATAACGAGCCATTGGGAATGTCATACATAACGCTAATTTCACAAACGGCGAGCCTACGCATGCCGCTTGTTGCTAGACCGCATCTTTAAATTTCTTTCACAGAAGTCATCTGGCGTTTGGAATACAAACATCCTAAAACTTAATAAAGATCTAAAAAAAAAAAGCTTCTTAAAGCTACGAACGAGCCTCGATGAAGCGTTTTCGTTGGGCGGTGAATATAGTTACTAGAACTACTGTAGGGGGAAAGCTAATTAAATTCTAATAGCCAAGTGCATTGGCGGATACAACTTGTAAGTAAAAACCGGTTGAGTTTACTTACGGAAAAATTTGTTCAAAAAGAAAATCACCTTTAAGTCTTGAAAATCGGCGCTCAACACTTAAGCTTTCGTTCCTCGCAAGCTACAGCGCTGCGAAAATTTATCGAAGACTGGTGAAGACATTAGGCACGGAAATCTGGCAAAAAAAACCTAGTAAATAATGCAAACGTTTCAAGAATGGGAATTGGAGTGCTGAAAACCAGTAGAGAGGTGAGGAGATGCCGGGACCCGAAGGGCCGAAACTCATTGCTGCAATCGAGAGGGCTTTTCACGAAAACAGAGCTTGAAGCTTAAGGGCTCTATCGGTTAAATCTGGCAATTGATATGTAACGTGTTACACAGTTATAGCCCAAATACTGGACGTATAGACACTGTGTAAACGGCTTCCATGTGAACTCATTCCAGGCCAGTTGGAAATACCTGTGGAGTATTTCACGTACAATTTCCGGACCCTTAATCTAGAACGAACGCTTATGGATCACACGATTGCTACAGAAGAGGTATTGTTCAGTCTCTACCACCGGCCGGAGAAAAGCCAGGAAGGAATGGCATCGGCCTAAAGCTATATCCAGTTCGGTGGCAGTGAAAATAGTATTTGTAACAGACATCACGGACATCTGCTACTATGAGATAATGCTAAAAATGAAACCATGAATACAATCCGTTATTTTAAGTTCTCCAATATATTTAGGGACCATCGACATGACAACAGAAAGTACGCAGTCTGGTTACTTGATGACATTGCCAGACTTTACCGCCATGCCTCAGTGGCTTCCTGAATTGAGCAAAATAATATCCAGTGTTAGCTTTAACCCGCTTATTCTTTCAACCTAAGTCCGTGAGATTATAGGACTTCCCATGTCCTAAAAGGGTTAACTGGTGAGCAAGCATATCCCGCTATCGACTTACTCCGAGAAGCTATAGATCGAAAAACTACATGTGGCTATGCGTCCATAGAGGTGTGTAAAAAACTGTAAAAATAAAGGACAATATCTCTAACATATTAAAAAATCATCATTTTACCATAGTGTGCTTAAAAGTTATCCAATTTTAAAATCCGCTGCATTCGCTCATAAAAGTCGGCAAGCGCGCCCTTGCTAGAATACGCCGCAGCTGTCATCGTGACGATTACCACTACCAACATCATCGCAGCAATGGCGGCACTTCACGTTATTGTATTCCGGGTTGAGTCATCTGCTCGCAGAATCCTGATCCCAGAATGTGAAGTTTTGTATGCATGTAAAACTGTTCACCAAAAAAAAAACCTCAGGATTGATCTAATCAAATCGATGAACAAGCTCCAGGAAAGGCTATGCTTGTGTGTCCGACTGCAAGCGCCATCCGAAATTAGATGGAAGAAATCATACGTACCAGAAGCCAACATACGTACCTGGGTACATCCCCAGACAACTAGGAAAACCCAGATAAACGCACTAGTAGATCCCCTTTAAAAGTACACAGTATCGTCTCCTTGGCTGTAACATCTCGAGTTCATCTAGGAAGACGCATAAGCCTCCGTTCCCTTTCCCGCAACGATTGATTAGGTTGTGAGCTTACTTCTAGCGAGGTGCGGCGTTGTGACATTTTGCCTGTGCATTGACTGGGTTCGCACAAAGCAATAACAAGGTGTAAAACTACTTTATGGATTTGGTAGGCGGTTGTATTGTTCCTCTTCAACGAGTGTGCCAGAACTTATTTACAGTCAAATCATACACGAGAAACAGTTCTGGGTTTCGTATGTGTCTTCTTCGTCAAGCTTAATCTTAAGATACCTACGTGCACATAGGTCTCGTAAAACTATCTGATTGCAAAACCCTATATAATATTTCTGCGTTGACGGCTTACCCAGTTAGCGTAGCGTAGCGTCTACCTTCGTCAAGTGGTATATAGAATTGTTTCCTGTTTATCTATCACCTTTTGTAGATTGTCCAACGTGACATCATACATTAACCGTTTACTGGGCCCTAAAACGAAAATAAGATCATCGCCCAATAAGTATAAATAACACACCTTGTTTCATATAAGCATATTTCTTTCTCTAGAGTTTATCATAAAATTTCCCTAATATCTATTAAAAGTTTGGAAAAAAAACCTGCGATCTGCTGGTGATAATGCGAAAGCTTTGTGTCTTCTCTTTGTCATTTTCCCTTACTTGTTTACTTCTCAAAATACATTCGATAGCGCTGTTGCTGCTCTGTCAGTTTGATGTGATGCAACTGTCATGAGTGCAACGTGAATCCGAAAAAACTTCTCAACAATCATGTTTAGGTAAAAAAAAAAAGGCATATGTTAAGTATGTTCTATATGTGTGTTGGCGACGCCTGGGAATAGCCTGGGATATTTGCCTTGTGTACGATAATAGCACTATTATCGAAAAAGGTTGCTCACAGGTAGCTTTCTTAATTTGAAAATGGCATCAGAGACCAAGAGGATACCGTCTGTTTAGACTGACCGTCTGAGTTTGATGATGAACATCTGAGGACAATCATACCTTGTAAGAAGGAAGACGACCGACAAATAGTTCAGCAATCTTTCAAACAGATCGGCTGTGACCATAAGATAGTCAGTCGTTAGCCATCTTACGTCCTTTCGGTTTATATAGAAACTAGAAGCTTTGCTATCCTATGAACTCTCTGAATTCAATAAGAAATTATACCGTAACGTCGCATTTTAACACTTCCCCCAGTATCGAACACCAAACGGTCTTATTAATCACTTTCGCATTGAACTGCCATCGGTGATGTGTAATGATGCCTGTACGCCAACACGAATTTTAGATCGGATTGAACGATTCTGCGTTTAGCGGGCGTCTGCTTCACTAGCAACCGTATCTTATAAATTAGAAACCTAATCGACATGTTTATGTGGCCCCGTTACATCGAGTTAATAATCAGACCATTTAGGATAAAGGACCCGACACGTGGTAGGGTCGGATCATTATACCGTATGACAAAGCAACGCTACACGCGGCAAACATCGTCAAAGCTGCCCTTCTGAACGTTGAATGAGAAATTTTGCTGCACTCGTCATATTCTCCGAATTTCGCACTGACTAGTTTTCGTTTTTTTCCGTTTGCCGGGTAATTACTTCTGTGATCCAACCTTGAATATGGATCAACAGCGTGACATGTGGTGGTTGGAACTTGTTTCGAGATAAAATCTAAGACCTTCTAATAAGACGGGATACATCATTTAGTGGAAAAACGGCAAATAATTATGAAGCATACGCAACAAAACAAATTATTTTCGCAAAAATTAGGTATTTTCTAATCAGTAAAAAAATGCAGGAACTTATAATACCTAATCTTTAACAAAAAATTCAGAATATGCTACGACCGTTTATAATGTGGCACTCTTCTGAAGACGAACGAAAAAAGGAAAAGCAGGAGGAAAACGCATAATTTTGACAACAATGCTACGCAACAACGATGTTGACCAATAACAATCACTTAGATTGCTTTTGAAGGTTCAGCGTTAACAGCTGATAGCCATGTCGTTAGACAGACCTGTCAGTGAAGCCGCAGGCAGCTCCACCTTGTAAGGTAAGACCTACTCCGGCTAGAGCTTCTAGCAAGGCCAAGCCTTTGACGATATACCAAAGAGGTGACTCCAAGGCCTTAGTCATATGGTAAAAATATTTAGTTACATTGCATACGCACCCCTTGATATGGCAAGTGTATTTTAAAGGAACCGTTAGCTGCAAGTTTAACTGTTCTAACAAAAATTGTTCTCTTCATAAGTATAGACGTCGACTTGTCTTAAGCATACTTATAAAATTCATTGAGCTCGAACCGTGACGTATTTCAGCTTGTACTAAATAACACGTTTGGAATGTGGAGTCGTTTTTATTATGACTTACGTATTATATTGTTTATTAAGCAGCAACTGAATAGGCCTTATAACTGTAGTTTTGGGTCCTTTATTAAAATCGTTTTTAAGCTCTTATTTGCAGGCGCATTGCTTGTAATATATGTAGCATTAACAATTCCATTCCTTCCTTTCTTTCCTCTTAGTTTGTCGAAAACAACCGACAATTAGAACAGTTTAATAATAGTCTGTTTTGCAACTCGTCAAGCTCGAGCCGTCTGCGACCTCTTTGGCAGTGTTGACCAACGACACAGTGCACAACTTTCGACTTATGATGAGAATATACTGTTAATTTAATTTCTGAGAATTTATCACTACCCACAATATTTGCTTTTAGAAATAATAAAACATATTACAAATGGAATACGACGCCGCTTGAAATAGTAGGCACTAAGGACCTTCACAGAAAAGGCTAAACTAAACGGATGCTTCGATTTTCGTTTTGTCTAGTAAAAACCATCCAATACATCTTCAAGAAACAAGTTCGTGTTTACTTTATGTATTATGTTTCTTCCCTAAAACGTCCGCTCCGAGACTGCTAACCTGTTTTTATAAATGCAAACACGCAAACAGCGAAAGATACAATAATATCTTTATGGTGACGTCGCGGACGCTCCTTCACCCTTGGCCCCGCCGTTTTTCTTTCTCCCCCTGTGTATGGAACAACAACAACAGTAAGCAGACGACAACAACAACAGAAGTAAGCAGACGGTTCAAACATGATTCATATCTCTGCGTGTGTTCCTTGCCAGGTAAACTTTTTAATACAACATTGTGCCCCCGGTCATAACGGCCATTAACAAAAAAAAAATTGACTTTTTTTAGCAACTAGGACAATAAGACCGGCATCCTTTTTTTTTTTTTTTTTTTTTTATAAATGGGCCCATAGTATGGTCAAACAAAAAATACGTATTATGCTTGTTGCTATCAGCGAAGTTTCATCAACTGAGCCTTGAACTGCTTCGTATCGGAATTCAAATAAATGCAAAAAATCACTTAAAATTGACAGAGCAGATCAACTTAAAAGTATTTGTTAAGCGACATCCCTTAAGATTTGCTTTAATATAGAGAGCAATACTATATGGTCTATGGTAAAAATCGTATTCGGTGGAAGGAACTTCTAGGTCTTATAGTTTCTATTCATATAATAAATACTCCTCCGAAATTCATCTTTATAATTTATCTCGGAATACATTGTTCAAAATCAACAATAACGACTTCACACCGCACTCGTTCTACACAGATGTTAAATAGTTATCGAACCTTCCTAACCAAACAATTTTCGAACTTCGAAACGTTTCAATACAAAATTTGTAGAATTAAATATACGAGATCAAAATTGTATTTCGTGTAAATTCTAACTCGGTTAACGGACAAATAATCCCTAGAAATAAATATCGCAAGCTATAGATTTCTCAAGATTCCTGTGCTCACGGGCGAGTAACGTTAGCTGGCACAAACCTATTCGCACATATAAAGATATTCTACTCTGGTAATGCTCAATGACAGTTACTTATTCAAATAGACGACTTCCAGCGCGAAACAGAGCTTACGTCTGATTTTGCACCTCGACCATTCGACGTGTTTGTAAGTCTAAAAGAAAAAGAAATTAACACTAATCCGATACGTTCTTATATGGAACGCAAGGGAAATATCTTTTTCACACACATACATACAGCTCAACAACAAAAACATGGATCCAGCTATTGCGGCTACTGTCACCGGCAGTTGCGACGGCGGGGCCATCTTAATTCGGAAGTGCTTAGGGTTCCCATGAAATGTTATACCGGGTGGAGTATTCAAATTTGGAGAAAATTTGATTGGCTGTCTCTTCTAGTGAGCATACGTTCATCCACTACTCTTGGTGCGAGACGAAAGCCGGTTCTTTTTGGAACACAACACACTAGTCATTTGCGTCAAAATATCAGCCAAATTCAGCTATTATACATTTTTATTGCGCTGGACAAATATTCTCCAAAACGAGACATTTTTTTTTCTGATATCAATAATCTTAATTGCTACTAGCCTTTGAAAAAATCCGAAAAAGATCTTCATGAGGCAAAATAAAGTCTTAGAGGTAATATATAAAAGACTCGACAGTTATACAAAATTAATCAAAAAGTAATGGACATTTAACGGACACTGAAATCAACAGCGTGTTTCACACTAACTGTAATAAGAGTAATAAAGGTCAGCTCAAAAGCAGAAAACAACAAAATTGCGAAGAGCCCAAAAAGCGAAGTGCAGCTTGAATTTTTCCTGGATTACCAGATGCGATAGGCAGCATCTTGAAGAATGACATCGTTAACGGAGATTATCCGATCGAGCTGCTTAAACACGTCTTAAACAAAAATCTCTGACTTGTTTAGTTTAAATACTATAATTATATATATATATATATATGTATATATATATTTTTTTTTCAATTTCATCTTAACGTACGGTAACCTAGGTTCTTTTTGTTTCTTTAAAAAGCGTTCAGTGATTTCGATAGAGATCTTGTCCAGTGTGGAGACAATGGATAGTAACCAAATGTTATTTTTTTAAACTTTAACCTTCTGCCATGATGAAAAAAAAAACTGGTTTCCTTCTTACATCAAGGTTCGCAAGAAACTCGCCAAAATATGTCCCACACTAATTTGGCACACTGCAACCCGCCGATTGTAGCTTTGTTATCGATCGGGCAAGACTGATTCTGTCGAGCCTAATCCTATGCCTTAAATACCCAGAAATCAGTTAATATCAACACACACAAAAATAAGTTTTGTTATTATGCTCCCGAAGTATTTCGGAAGTACACATCCAATTATACATAGAAAAAAACGCCAAGTTTGGAGAGCAAAACAGATTCGCAACGATTCTCTCACATTTTCAATGTCAGAAAAAGGCACTTCTAACAAAAGAGCAAAACTGTACGACGAAGACCGTTGCCGCCACGGTCCACTCACGTGTCTCCCATAGCTACAATACTATATTGTGACGGTTCTCCAAAAAGCATAAGGCCAAAGTGGCCGAGAGAACCGAATCGGAGGGTAATAGCAAACGGCTCACCGAGTGTGTCAAATGAAACATTTTTATTGACTGATCTTTTCTGGCTAATTTTTATTTGCTTTGACGCAGATGATCAGTAGCGTGTGTCATCATCACTCGTAGCTTATATTGATTGACCGATACTGCAGATTACGATAGTTTCTCACAACGGAACGAGCGAACGCTGTGGTTAACAAAGAAAGTTTTTAAAGAAAATAACACAAGCCAATACAACACCACAAGGTACGATTGTTTTGACAATAATCAAGCTAGACTCACTTCGAGATAGATAGATGGATAGATAGATACATACATAGATAGATAGATAATATATTATATTAGCGATTGCGTTGCGACTCAGCTGCAATGGAAAGAGCGAGACATCGATGAAGGACCAGTTTGTCCTGTATTTGTTGCCAAGGAAAAATTGCTGGTTGTAGCTCGAAGGCGACAAGCGAACTGTAGAAGCTGTGAATTCGCGTACGAAGAGCCCTGCTATCGCGGTGTTGGGCGTCATGACCCTTTGGCATTTTGTAATTTTTAAACACGTGCCTATAACTCAATTGTTACTTTTTTAGAATCGAATCAACTCTGAGTCAGCTTAGTTTTTTAACAAACTTTAAAAATAAAGAAAGAATTTATATAAATGTTTTATTCACAAAGGCTGTGAATGACTAACTTGACAAGATTCATTCTCAGATCCAACGCAGAGAACAACTAGAATTTAAAACAACAGTGAGAAATCGCTGTCACTTATGGGTTTACTAAATTTCAAGATGGAACCTTAAGGCAAACTTAGTGCTGAAATTAGTCGTGGCATTTTAGACAACAGCGGTGTCCGACCGGGTAAAAATAGTTGTCGCTAAAGTGGGACACATTCGGTGAAAGTGTAGAGTTTTTGTTGTGTGATTTTCATAACTTAATAAATTGTTACATAGGCCCATCGGAACATTTCAAAAACATTCGAACGGAAGCACAAATTATGGCAAATGTTTCTTTAACAGATAATGACTCTCCGATATCCTGCCATACTTACCAGTGTAATTTGCACACTTCGTCCTATACTTCTGTTCTAGACGCACATCTCTCGGATCTACCGAATTCTGTGTACAGAGACAATTGGAACCAGAAAGTTCGCTTGAATCGATATGAATGGCAATATCGTGTGCTTTCCTTTGCCCTGCTGCTGTCCGTACCAAGGCAACGTTATTTTTACTGTAAGAGCTTTTTCTCGCAGGTATCAAGCTAGATCAGGAGCGATAAACCCTTGTACAACTTTCAACCTGCGTCCCAACTACCTAGCAACCCACGACTGTGTGCCTCTTAAATAAGCGCTATAGCGACTGTAGAAGCAATCACTGCGATGTCGTCTGTTCAACTCGTTACGAACATTAGTTTTCAGCCTGGCTACTGCGAAGATCAACATGAAAGGGAAGAAAATAGTGTTGCACAACGTGCTATCAACTGACAGATCGACCGAAAGACCAGTCGTTGATTCGATGACGAAAGTTGCATGTGGCCACGCGGGGTGGGGTGAGGGACCAGGAGGAGGGGACAAAGCGACGAGACCTGAAAAGGAGGGAAGACGAACAGCAAACGGTGGATGAGCTGCTGCTGTCGCCGTTACCTGTAGAGACCGGCGATGAGTGAGCGGTACGATGCGCCGCGCCACTACCGTTGCCGCCGTATATCAACCCCTTTCTTTCATTTTTTATCGACCTTCTGTCTTTCCCCGCCCCCTGAACCCCTATTGAAGTTTGCTCTCCTGATCCTCGCAGAGCACCAGGCTTTCATAACTGTTTAGGTATAGCATGTGCGAATTTCTAGCTTTAGCTACTACAGAAATATTGCCTGTTGATGTCTATGGCTGTAGCTGTTGTATCTGTATGATTTTAATCGTACTGCCGCTTCTGATGATGGGAATGCAGCAAAAGCCAGGAACTCTGCGCATTACAGAGTTGCGACATGATGGTACTAAGAAACACGCGTCTAGAACTAAAAGAAAAGGAAACTAACGAAAGGAGCATGGTCCGCTAAAAAAGGGGCGAACCTAGAGCCAGTTAACCCCTGAACTATATATTATCAGAGCGATCAGAGGGACACCCCCATAGTAAGGCTTTACGACCAGATCCAACGTCACTTGCACAAGTTATGTTTCTGCTAGATAAATGTTTTATTTTTACGTCCGGTACTACCACTGAACATTATTTTAGACAGCCGGCTTTCTTGTAGTTATTAAAGAGCCGGATAACGTTGATAACGCAATTGGGTTTGTCTACGCTCGTTTTCGACACAAATCCCAACTTCCGTAGGCAAATGTATTACTACTACACTATCACGAGGACCTTCTATTGCACAAAATAACACTTCAAAACAGTACTCCTCGTAGCGGTAAACTACATACTTATCGTCGTTTAACCCATGCTACCATCTCATCTCGGATAGCATTCTGCATCACCGTAATGACTCAGTCATATAATACATATTTGCAAGTTTTAGATCCGGAATCACGTTAGTACCATATCTTATTTCTCTAACAGACGTCCCGAGTGTTTCATCGAAAGTTGCGCCCGCAGACAGAAGTCTTTTCTATCCAGTACAAAGAATCTAAATCACTGTTTAATAGTAACGTACCGCGTTATCGAATTTCGGAATCACCCGCAAAGTTCACTACATTGTCAATTTAAAGAATTTGTTGCCTCCTAAACTCTTGAGACATTTTTAAATGGTGCATAACAAAAAAAAACTAGAGCTTCTGTAGTTATATGCGATGGTCGAACATCACAGAAAAAGCAAAAATAATTGCATGCATTTATTTTTATCTGAGCACTTCCTAGCTGCCAAAACAATAAAAGTTCCGCGATATATTCTCTCTAGAACTAAGAACTCAAGAAGCAGCAAAAGACCCGTAATCCATCTATTATCTTTGCCACTTTTCAAAATGTTTTGTTACAAAATACCGTCGGCGAAATCCTGGTAACATGATAAATAAACAGCCAGTCATCCTGTGTTACCTAGAATTGAGTTTCTGTCCACGGAGGGAGCTTAATGTTGAAGAAATGCAATGTGCATATAGCAAAGTCAGGCTTGATAAGATCGCACCAAATAACATCTATAGCTTTCACCAGTTTTTAAAAACTGAGTAATAGTTCTATTTCACGGGTAAGGCCTACCAATCTGACACTTCAATTTGCTGATAGACAAAATATTGAGCATAGACATCTTATAGTCCAAATGATCAACTTTTCATATGAGGACAGATGTCAAGGCGATCACAAATGATAAAGAAAGGTAACGATTTAAAATAAGACAGAACTCGGAAGTAATATAAAACTGACTGTAGCTTGAATTTAAAAATTAATTCACTAATCAAATTAGAAACTGACTAAATTTAATTTGAAACGGTACTGTTGTGCTAGATGTTAATGAATAACGGGATATTTTTTAATTGTTATACAATGCGTGGTTATCTTGTAACTGGCCATATTTAATATAAAAAAAACCGACGTTTCTTGTGGCATCTCTGACAAACTGTGAGGTTGAAAAACGATTTAGTTATAATATAAGACCGCCGAAATATCCACCAAAAGATAATTACCTAAAAATAATTAAAAATAAGAGATTTCGAGAATGTTTTTGTCCTGCTCTTCAACAAACGATTTTTCATAAACCTATTTTGTCATGTCTGACCGTGGATAAGTAAACACAATCTAGCAAAATTGATCATGTCGCTTATTCATCTTTGACTAATGATATATCATTCCCTTCTTTTTTTGGTGGCGCCAATCTTAAAGAATTTAGAGATAAAATTTCCCTAAATATGCTAAATATGTGCTTGGTATTTTTCAAGCAATTTGAAGTGAAAGACTTTGGGCCGCGCTTTATTTTTCTGGAAAGTAAAAATCGAGTATTAAGAAGTATGGACTGTAATCTGTGTTAAGATCAAAATGAATGCTCCTAAGGGGTGTTCACGCTGCAGAAGGGGGTTCAGGGACCAGTGCGAATCAACACATAGTGTTCAAGTAGTACCAACGGTTTCGCGGTAGACGAAAGGCCCTTAAAGACGACCTTCATGATGGCTAACGAAAACACGAAAAAGTCAGATCAACTCGCAATAGATTTTTATAATCACCTTCTGACGTACCTGCGTAAGACTGGCAGTTGTCACTTGGTTGGACGTGCGATTGGAGTGCATCAGTTGTTTTTCCCTAATCTGTTTATCCATTGAATACGTTGGTTGCTCACCCTGTCCAGCGCTAATCCATGCTTCACTAAATCAACTTACAAAAATTTTCCCCAAAAACTTTCCTACCCAACTTAGAAATGCCTTTCTGACTTTTGTCTGTATTTTAAACGCAGTAAGAGTTAAATCATCTTTGGCTAATTAACGTAAACGCCTAAATAATTTGAGCATACATATCTGCTCGGATAAGAGACGCTTCTTACTTCTGCCATTATGGGGTAGCGAAACTTAATTACTACGTGTGCGCAGGTTGGCGCAGTGCTTTATCTTTTTATGGCACGGAACAAATTTAGCCTAAGGCCCAAATTCGATTCATTTTGGAAAAATGCTACTTGCCTAAAAGTGATGATTTCATTGGTGAACCTATAGGAAAAAAGAGAAGTTTAATTCGCATACTACTATTGCAGTGTACAGCGAAAGGACTGGTGAACTCCGTTCGCAAATTTTGCACAATGGAAACAGAAAGCTAAAAACAATATTCAGACTAACAATTTTAGCATCTTATTTACGTCGTGCACAGACGACGTCGCTTAATGATTTAAACTTTGTTTGGATAAGTTCACTACATAAAATTGTACGATGTCCAGCTAAAAGGACTACAAGTAAAAGCCAACCGTATTTTTTTTATCTCAGTCGACCTGACTTATTCAACAACAAAACGAGCTCAAATTATCTACACCGTTAAACTACGTTTCGATAGCTTATAACGGCTTTGCTTATGGAACTTGAATGCCGAGCTCCATACTGTCAATAGTACGGGCTTACCGTATTGAGCGAATTCTCAATCGTATTTCATTCTATTGCAGTCGTTCGTCAGCGCTTAGAAAACACAAATGGATTTGTTGGCGTTCTAAACGTTGTTTTTCTGAACCTAATATAGTAACCACGGTATAGTATAACATGGGCTCGCAGTCAGATCCTTCTGGGTTTTAGGCTACCGCAAAAAGGTCAGAATATATTGCACATATAGCATATTTAATGCTATACTTCCGCGCGATTGCTAGCTGGCAGGAGGTGCAGGATAGCCATTATTATAGTTATTTGTACGATGGTCGTACCATATCGCCGGATCCTACTACTGTCATTGCAAATAGTAGCAACATTTCTAATTAACAGGTGAAACAGCGCCCGTCTAGAAAAAGTGAGCCAACAGCCAAAATGGCCTCCAGCGAAGTCAAACAGCTGATCGACTGCTCAGCTGATGAGATATATATAACCATCTTAGAATGATAGCTAATCACGACATGTCATTGGGAGTATACAGCAGCTTTAAGCTAGCTGGTTGGCCTGTTTAGGCACATTGTCGTACTGCACGGAAAGCGAGATCAGGCCCAGTAATACCTGGCGCGCTCTCGGCCACTCAAGAATCAAGATGGCGCCTATAGGCCTAAGGCAACGCAAAGGGAGAGCAGTGCGGCCGCTTTTTGCCTGGTTAATAGGGGCGGCCCTGTCAGTCATTATTGTTAGTTATCATCATTAAGCAAGGTCAGCTTTTGAGTTATTTTTTAAGTCCTAGTGATTTACCTTGGCGGTGGCCAGTTCGGACGTTAGGTCACGAAGACAACTGCGACCACCCAAAGTACACGCACAAAACGATTTTCACAAAATCACAGTGTTCACAATACATGTTCACGACATTTCTCCCGAAGGATACGATAAGGTCACTTTAAACATAAGTCAAGAAATGTGGGCGTTCCCGATTCTATGATTCAACAGTTTTCCGTGTACTGTTTGTTGTTACACTGATTCGCCTTTGTGTACTTTTGTTGATCTCTGTCCCATCCGCTGCTGTTTACCAGAAACTCGTCAGCAGCAACGAGAACCACTAGTGGTCATCAGCTGATCGTTGTTTTGATACGACTTGACGCATGCGCGCCCGGTGGACAATGGTGGCGCTGGTTAAAGGCGCCATTTACTAGGCACACAGTTACAAGGTGCGCGTACACCTAAAACGGCCTAGCCATTAACGCAACGAAGCGCTACGCCTTAGCTAGATCCATGCTGAACATCGTTATATAAATTCAGATTAGCGCTAATTTTGTAAAATAAATGCATCGATCATCGCTCACAACTTAATAATTTAATTGAAAATATTCTGTGACGTCATATTCTGACGTCACTTGTTTTGAAGAAGTGCGCTCCGCTCATTCGCTTCTCTACGTGCTTGGTGCTTCTGTGGCCGTCACTACCGCTGTTGTTGCTAGTATAGGCTGTAGAAGTTGTAGTGGTAGTAGTAGTTGCAGCTGCAGAAGCTAGTACCCTTTCTCTCCGAATCGAGTTTTGCTGGTTGGTTTCCCGGCCGATCTCTGTGCGTCGGTCGATCTTTAAGTCGTCGTAGAGAAGAGAGAGCAAGAGAGAGAGAGAGGCTAAAATGAGAGAGATGATTAGTGAGAGGGAAAGCTCGGGGAGCGATGGGGAGTAGGGCTCTACTATAGCCGCGACAGTGGCGGCCTCGGGCGTGCAATTTAGGCAGCCTTTGAGCCACCTGGCGGAGGAACTAACAAAGCTCACTGGCCCTAAGTAAGGAAGGAAGGGAACCCTAGCCGTCAATAATAACCCCATTCATCTCGAGGCATTCACATTGTGAGCTCGGTGAGCTTGCGAGCTCCGAGCTACGAAGCTCGCCTACTACCAACACCGCCCAACTGGGTCCATTGCCACGACGTCTACGCGGCGCCGCTCCGCTGTCTAGAAGAAGCGAGCGCGCACGGATAGCGCGGTTCTTTCGCGCGCGCTTTCGCATTCAACAAACCGGCGGTTGCCTGGAAACAAGTGCAGTAATAGTGGTGGTAGTAGTAGAAGGAGCAGCGCGTTTCGTGGCTCGCGCTGATTCAAGCTGCACAGAAGCAAACGCAAGAAAGGCTCCCTCGAACGGTGGTAGCCATTGCACCGTCGCCCTGTCGGTCGGTTGGACTAACCTTCCGCCCCCTAATCGGATACGTGTGCCTCTCGTCTCTCTGTAGCTTGTCTACAGGGTCGCCCAGCCAGTCTGTCTACCGTGCGTACAAACATCGCCCGCGGAAGTGGATTCGGCCACCGACTCGGTAAGTACGAAAGTGACTCAGTGGACCAGTGAAGTGTCTTTGTTGCGGATCGTCAGTTACCCCCCTGTGTGATGTAGCTTCTGCGTCGACCTCCGCCTACGCCGATGCCCTATGCCATCTAAGCGAGCATCAGGATGGCGTCTAGGCCTTGCCATGGCGCAACTGATGCACATCCAGTTTCGATTTATTGTACGATACAGCAATCGTTTTGACGTGGATTTACTGCTCAACATTGTGATTACCTGTGCCTACGATCTCTCCCGGGGTGCAATTACCAGTAGGATCAGTCATTGCCTACAAATCGATGCTAGCGTAGCCAGAAGCCTACCAGACATCAACGTAGACATCGCGTAGGCCAGTTGTGTCTATTTCTATTTAGGTTTATTTACATTGCTTGACGAGGCAGCGTGCTCCGGCCAACGTGTTGTAGGCCGGGCACGTTGCGAGGGAAGGGCGACCCGTTGGTTGGCCGCGGTAGGCTAGAGCGGAGAGGGTAGACGAAGGCGCACTGCCTTCCTCTACGAGCACCCGCCTACTCTCGCCTACTTGGCTATTCGGCCACCGGGGCTTGTTGGAACGGCGTACGATAGGCTCGGGTCTATCCAGGGATTGTGCTATGGCGTCCGCATGAGTTTCAATTGAAGACCACCGGTCAGAAAGGCAGGGGGCGTCGCCGTCGAGTAGGGCTAGGGTTATGCGAGTAGGCGAGTGGCGTCTATTTGCACCTACCGGTTGATGGATTGATGCGATTTGCTGGCATTAGGTGCGAAACCACTCCCAGGTTTAGAATCTAGAAAAGTTACGGTCAGTTAGGTTTCGTTGATTTTGTAGTTGGGTAGGCGTCGGTAGGCGTGGGCGTTGGGCTTGCCTGCGCTATATAACGAAAACAGCGGCCCTCCCTATGGCGGCCAATGGGTGGGCTATGGCGGGCGGGACTACGGGAGGTATCGATCGTGTTGCTTGCTGCTGCTACCAGATGCCATCTTGGAACAAGCCCAGGAGCGAGTCTCCGGGAGCAAGCTTGGGAGGGAGCAACTTGTGCGTTATATGCAGTTTACATTTACGTGCAGTTAGTAAGAGCTAAAAGATACGCAGCTAGTTTGTTCTTTATGTAGGACATGCGTTAGGCTAGCTTTGAGGGTTACGAATAGTGCTAATCTTTTTGCATCATAGTACATTTTCTCGCTGAGGTCATTAGCCGGCGATGCTGGCGTGGGATTGAAATCGTGTGTATTATGATGGCGTCCCTCCGGGTTCCGGCGTCACCGTGGCTGGGAAGTGAAAGTGAAGGCACAGTTCTGGAGAGGAGAACATTATGCGCCCGCATCCTATCTGCGAACTATACACGTCTAGCTTCGTCTACCGATTGAAAGGCCAAAAGAACTTACAGAGGACTATGTCCATCTGCAATAATATATCTACGTCTTCGTAGAGTAGAGGATATATATATATATATATATATATACATACATATA